>NW_026609467.1:0-31399 GCF_029499605.1 Hyla sarda
TGCATGGTCAATGTACAGCAATGACACACCTGTGTGAACAGCCAGGAGACCCCCCCCCCCATGTTATGTTACATAGTTACATAGTTAGTACGGTCGAAAAAAGACATATGTCCATCACGTTCAACCAGGGAATTAAGGGGTAGGGGTGTGGCGCGATATTGGGGAAGGGATGAGATTTTATATTTCTTCATAAGCATTAATCTTATTTTGTCAATTAGGAACATTCAGCACCCACCCGCTATCAAGGCAGCTGCCTATCATGTCATGCCCTACCTGCACAGGTGTGCTGGCTACTCAAATGATCCAATTAAGGAGGCCATTTAGTCTAGCAGCAGCAGAAGTCCTGTGCCTGGACGCTCCAACAGGGGCCAGACACAAGCAGAAGCAGAAGCAGCAGAAGAAGCAGCAGCAGCACCACCTTTTGTTTTTTGGCTGCAGCAGCAGCAAGGCCCACAGGGCTGGCTAGCTGGCTAGCCAGCAAGCAGGTAGCAATGAAAGTAGGAATCTTTACTTTTTAACCCTGTAAGGGGGGTGGTGCACTGTACCCGAAGATACTGCCATATCGGGTCAATGCATAGGGCGACGGAAGCAAGCTTCGAAATCGGCCCCCGTTCTCACAAAATCCATTTAATATATGGTCCCCAGATAGGGGACGTATCAGATATTAAACTGATAAGAACAGATACTACACTTGATCTTAGCCAAAAGGCCGAGAAGCGATAACCGTGAAAGGGGCGGGCCCAACAAGGTCCCCTCATGGGCACTATCACTGCTTGCTGTCAGGGAGGCTGCCAGACAATTTTCCATGCACACTCTGGGCTGGGGGGCAGTCAACCACCAGTACACACAGCAGAACCTAAACCCATACCATTATTGCTAAGCAGCAAGACAGGGGCCCATTGCACTCCCACGGGCCTTTTTAAATGCAATCCATAACCCGGATTTGCCAGGAACCCTTCTTACTCCTCCTACTTGCATGTGACACTGGGCTTAGGATCTGCATAGGAAACACACTCACAAGCACACACCTACCTTTGTTGCCTGCAGATGCCTCCTTGGCTGTCCCCAAACGGTATCAAACCAACACCCACGGGAAGCTGTAAGCATAGAGGACATGCCTGCACCCCATTGGACTTACCTGTGTGGGTTAAATCCGGGTTATTTTGACAAACCTATGGCGGTGATGGTTCTGCTCAGGCAGAGCAGTGCTGATGCTCCTCATAAAGCTGTCCGCTGCTGTGAAGGTTCTAGGTGACATCACAAATCCCCTTTGGTTACATACACAACAAAGCTGGGTTGTTGTTGTTTACACTCTGCAAGGCCTGTGGAAGTGAGTGACATCATAGCACTGTAGTTCTGAGGGTTCAAGATGGATGCAACAATCTCCTGTTGCTTCTATGAAGGCCGTAATAGACGACATCACCAAACAGCTCCATAGTCACATACACAGCAAAGGAGAGATGTTGTTTACACCTAGTGATGTCAGTGGTATTGAGTGACATCACAGCACAGTGCTAAGGCTCCTGGGCCTGGACACAGCAGCGGCTGCAATATCTCAACGGAGAATACGTTTATATCTATATGTGTGTGTGTGCGCATATATATATATATATATATATATATGTATATATATATATTTCTCCGCCGAAATCACTTTTAAACCCATTTCCACCTTTTTTTCCCTTCTCTTCTCTTACTTTTTTTTTCACGTTTTTTTACGTTTTTCTCCTTTTCGCCTCTTTTTCTGGGCGTATTATTCTTCTTTTTCTTCTTTTTTTTTCGTCTAATGCATACCCCATCAGTGCAGCAATGCTTATTCAATACCGCCAGCAGATGGAGACACTGGGGGATAATTTTCTAAGGATTTATACTGATTTTTCCTGTCTGAATTTGTCGCACAGAAAGTTGCAGGCCAAATATGTGTGACATTTCTGCGACTTTAGCTTCTAGAGCATTTTTACAACATTATACATAGGTGCTGAATACATAAAAAGCGACTGTTCAGCGACAGACAAGTCGCATCGGCTGAAAGTAGGCCAGAATGTCAGTCATGTTGGAGCAGGTTTAGATACAGTCTAAAGCATAGATCTCAAAGTCTGTGCACAGAATTTAGCAAGGGCCTCGCACCTTCTGATGCATCAGGTAGGTGCACAATAGCATAGCCTAACCCTCTGTACTTTGGTCTATATTGATGCGGGACATAGACAGCCAGCTGATGACCAATCCATTAGTGCAATGGATGGCTGGAAGCATTTGTCTTTGCCTTTGCAATACCACAGAAGCAATGCATGGTCAATGTACAGCAATGACACACCTGTGTGAACAGCCAGGAGACCCCCCCCCCATGTTATGTTACATAGTTACATAGTTAGTACGGTCGAAAAAAGACATATGTCCATCACGTTCAACCAGGGAATTAAGGGGTAGGGGTGTGTGGCGCGATATTGGGGAAGGGATGAGATTTTATATTTCTTCATAAGCATTAATCTTATTTTGTCAATTAGGAACATTCAGCACCCACCCGCTATCAAGGCAGCTGCCTATCATGTCATGCCCTACCTGCACAGGTGTGCTGGCTACTCAAATGATCCAATTAAGGAGGCCATTTAGTCAGCAGCAGCAGAAGTCCTGTGCCTGGACGCTCCAACAGGGGCCAGACACAAGCAGAAGCAGAAGCAGCAGAAGAAGCAGCAGCAGCACCACCTTTTGTTTTTTGGCTGCAGCAGCAGCAAGGCCCACAGGGCTGGCTAGCTGGCTAGCCAGCAAGCAGGTAGCAATGAAAGTAGGAATCTTTCTTTTTAACCCTGTAAGGGGGTGGTGCACTGTACCCGAAGATACTGCCATATCGGGTCAATGCATAGGGCGACGGAAGCAAGCTTCGAAATCGGCCCCCCGTTCTCAAAAATCCATTTAATATATGGTCCCCAGATAGGGGACGTATCAGATATTAAACTGATAAGAACAGATACTACACTTGATCTTAGCCAAAAGGCCGAGAAGCGATAACCGTGAAAGGGGCGGGCCCAACAAGGTCCCCTTCATGGGCACTATCACTGCTTGCTGTCAGGGAGGCTGCCAGACAATTTTCCATGCACACTCTGGGCTGGGGGGCAGTCAACCACCAGTACACACAGCAGAACCTAAACCCATACCATTATTGCTAAGCAGCAAGACAGGGGCCCATTGCACTCCCACGGGGCCTTTTTAAATGCAATCCATAACCCGGATTTGCCAGGAACCCTTCTTACTCCTCCTACTTGCATGTGACACTGGGCTTAGGATCTGCATAGGAAACACACTCACAAGCACACACCTACCTTTGTTGCCTGCAGATGCCTCCTTGGCTGTCCCCCAAACGGTATCAAACCAACACCCACGGGAAGCTGTAAGCATAGAGGACATGCCTGCACCCCATTGGACTTACCTGTGTGGGTTAAATCCGGGTTATTTGACAACCTATGGCGGTGATGGTTCTGCTCAGGCAGAGCAGTGCTGATGCTCCTCATAAAGCTGTCGCTGCTGTGAAGGTTCTAGGTGACATCACAAATCCTTTGGTTACATACACAACAAAGCTGGGTTGTTGTTGTTTACACTCTGCAAGGCCTGTGGAAGTGAGTGACATCATAGCACTGTAGTTCTGAGGGTTCAAGATGGATGCAACAATCTCCTGTTGCTTCTATGAAGGCCGTAATAGACGACATCACCAAACAGCTCCATAGTCACATACACAGCAAAGGAGAGATGTTGTTTACACCTAGTGATGTCAGTGGTATTGAGTGACATCACAGCACAGTGCTAAGGCTCCTGGGCCTGGACACAGCAGCGGCTGCAATATCTCAACGGAGAATACGTTTATATCTATGTGTGTGTCGTGCGCATATATATATATATATATATATATATATATATATATATATATATATTTCTCCGCCGAAATCACTTTTAAACCCATTTCCACCTTTTTTTCCCTTCGTCTTCCTCTTACTTTTTTTTTCACGTTTTTTTACGTTTTTCTCCTTTTCGCCTCTTTTCTGGGCGTATTATTCTTCTTTTTCTTCTTTTTTTTCGTCTAATGCATACCCCATCAGTGCAGCAATGCTTATTCAATACCGCCAGCAGATGGAGACACTGGGGGATAATTTTCTAAGGATTTATACTGATTTTTCCTGTCTGAATTTGTCGCACAGAAAGTTGCAGGCCAAATATGTGTGACATTTCTGCGACTTTAGCTTCTAGAGCATTTTTACAACATTATACATAGGTGCTGAATACATAAAAAGCGACTGTTTCAGCGACAGACAAGTCGCATCGGCTGAAAGTAGGCCAGAATGTCAGTCCATGTTGGAGCAGGTTTAGATACAGTCTAAAGCATAGATCTCAAAGTCTGTGCACAGAATTTAGCAAGGGCCTCGCACCTTCTGATGCATCAGGTAGGTGCACAATAGCATAGCCTAACCCTCTGTACTTTGGTCTATATTGATGCGGGACATAGACAGCCAGCTGATGACCAATCCATTAGTGCAATGGATGGCTGGAAGCATTTGTCTTTGCCTTTGCAATACCACAGAAAGCAATGCATGGGTCAATGTACAGCAATGACACACCTGTGTGAACAGCCAGGAGACCCCCCCCCCATGTTATGTTACATAGTTACATAGTTAGTACGGTCGAAAAAAGACATAATGTCCATCACGTTCAACCAGGGAATTAAGGGGTAGGGGTGTGGCGCGATATTGGGGAAGGGATGAGATTTTATATTTCTTCATAAGCATTAATCTTATTTTTGTCAATTAGGAACATTCAGCACCCACCCGCTATCAAGGCAGCTGCCTATCATGTCATGCCCTACCTGCACAGGTGTGCTGGCTACTCAAATGATCCAATTAAGGAGGCCATTTAGTCAGCAGCAGCAGAAGTCCTGTGCCTGGACGCTCCAACAGGGGCCAGACACAAGCAGAAGCAGAAGCAGCAGAAGAAGCAGCAGCAGCAGCACCTTTTGTTTTTTGGCTGCAGCAGCAGCAAGGCCCACAGGGCTGGCTAGCTGGCTAGCCAGCAAGCAGGTAGCAATGAAAGTAGGAATCTTTCTTTTTAACCCTGTAAGGGGGTGGTGCACTGTACCCGAAGATACTGCCATATCGGGTCAATGCATAGGGCGACGGAAGCAAGCTTCGAAATCGGCCCCCGTTCTCAAAAATCCATTTAATATATGGTCCCCAGATAGGGGACGTATCAGATATTAAACTGATAAGAACAGATACTACACTTGATCTTAGCCAAAAGGCCGAGAAGCGATAACCGTGAAAGGGGCGGGCCCAACAAGGTCCCCTTCATGGGCACTATCACTGCTTGCTGTCAGGGAGGCTGCCAGACAATTTTCCATGCACACTCTGGGCTGGGGGGCAGTCAACCACCAGTACACACAGCAGAACCTAAACCCATACCATTATTGCTAAGCAGCAAGACAGGGGCCCATTGCACTCCCACGGGGCCTTTTTAAATGCAATCCATAACCCGGATTTGCCAGGAACCCTTCTTACTCCTCCTACTTGCATGTGACACTGGGCTTAGGATCTGCATAGGAAACACACTCACAAGCACACACCTACCTTTGTTGCCTGCAGATGCCTCCTTGGCTGTCCCAAAACGGTATCAAACCAACACCCACAGGAAGCTGTAAGCATAGAGGACATGCCTGCACCCCATTGGACTTACCTGTGTGGGTTAAATCCGGGTTATTTGACAACCTATGGCGGTGATGGTTCTGCTCAGGCAGAGCAGTGCTGATGCTCCTCATAAAGCTGTCGCTGCTGTGAAGGTTCTAGGTGACATCACAAATCCCTTTGGTTACATACACAACAAAGCTGGGTTGTTGTTGTTTACACTCTGCAAGGCCTGTGAAGTGAGTGACATCATAGCACTGTAGTTCTGAGGGTTCAAGATGGATGCAACAATCTCCTGTTGCTTCTATGAAGGCCGTAATAGACGACATCACCAAACAGCTCCATAGTCACATACACAGCAAAGGAGAGATGTTGTTTACACCTAGTGATGTCAGTGGTATTGAGTGACATCACAGCACAGTGCTAAGGCTCCTGGGCCTGGACACAGCAGCGGCCTGCAATATCTCAACGGAGAATACGTTTATATCTATGTGTGTGTGTGCGCAATATATATATATATATATATATATATATATATTTCTCCGCCGAAATCACTTTTAAACCCATTTCCACCTTTTTTTCCCTTCTCTTCCTCTTACTTTTTTTTCACGTTTTTTTTACGTTTTTCTCCTTTTCGCCTCTTTTCTGGGCGTATTATTCTTCTTTTTCTTCTTTTTTTTCGTCTAATGCATACCCCATCAGTGCAGCAATGCTTATTCAATACCGCCAGCAGATGGAGACACTGGGGGATAATTTTCTAAGGATTTATACTGATTTTTCCTGTCTGAATTTGTCGCACAGAAAGTTGCAGGCCAAATATGTGTGACATTTCTGCGACTTTAGCTTCTAGAGCATTTTTACAACATTATACATAGGTGCTGAATACATAAAAAGCGACTGTTCAGCGACAGACAAGTCGCATCGGCTGAAAGTAGGCCAGAATGTCAGTCCATGTTGGAGCAGGTTTAGATACAGTCTAAAGCATAGATCTCAAAGTCTGTGCACAGAATTTAGCAAGGTGCCTCGCACCTTCTGATGCATCAGGTAGGTGCACAATAGCATAGCCTAACCCTCTGTACTTTGGTCTATATTGATGCGGGACATAGACAGCCAGCTGATGACCAATCCATTAGTGCAATGGATGGCTGGAAGCATTTGTCTTTGCCTTTGCAATACCACAGAAGCAATGCATGGTCAATGTACAGCAATGACACACCTGTGTGAACAGCCAGGAGACCCCCCCCCATGTTATGTTACATAGTTACATAGTTAGTACGGTCGAAAAAAGACATATGTCCATCACGTTCAACCAGGGAATTAAGGGGTAGGGGTGTGGCGCGATATTGGGGAAGGGATGAGATTTTATATTTCTTCATAAGCATTAATCTTATTTTGTCAATTAGGAACATTCAGCACCCACCCGCTATCAAGGCAGCTGCCTATCATGTCATGCCCTACCTGCACAGGTGTGCTGGCTACTCAAATGATCCAATTAAGGAGGCCATTTAGTCAGCAGCAGCAGAAGTCCTGTGCCTGGACGCTCCAACAGGGGCCAGACACAAGCAGAAGCAGAAGCAGCAGAAGAAGCAGCAGCAGCACCACCTTTTGTTTTTTTGGCTGCAGCAGCAGCAAGGCCCACAGGGCTGGCTAGCTGGCTAGCCAGCAAGCAGGTAGCAATGAAAGTAGGAATCTTTCTTTTTAACCCTGTAAGGGGGTGGTGTGCACTGTACCCGAAGATACTGCCATATCGGGTCAATGCATAGGGCGACGGAAGCAAGCTTCGAAATCGGCCCCCGTTCTCAAAAATCCATTTAATATATGGTCCCCAGATAGGGGACGTATCAGATATTAAACTGATAAGAACAGATACTACACTTGATCTTAGCCAAAAGGCCGAGAAGCGATAACCGTGAAAGGGGCGGGCCCAACAAGGTCCCCTTCATGGGCACTATCACTGCTTGCTGTCAGGGAGGCTGCCAGACAATTTTCCATGCACACTCTGGGCTGGGGGGCAGTCAACCACCAGTACACACAGCAGAACCTAAACCCATACCATTATTGCTAAGCAGCAAGACAGGGGCCCATTGCACTCCCACGGGGCCTTTTTAAATGCAATCCATAACCCGGATTTGCCAGGAACCCTTCTTACTCCTCCTACTTGCATGTGACACTGGGCTTAGGATCTGCATAGGAAACACACTCACAAGCACACACCTACCTTTGTTGCCTGCAGATGCCTCCTTGGCTGTCCCCAAACGGTATCAAACCAACACCCACGGGAAGCTGTAAGCATAGAGGACATGCCTGCACCCCATTGGACTTACCTGTGTGGGTTAAATCCGGGTTATTTGACAACCTATGGCGGTGATGGTTCTGCTCAGGCAGAGCAGTGCTGATGCTCCTCATAAAGCTGTCGCTGCTGTGAAGGTTCTAGGTGACATCACAAATCCCTTTGGTTACATACACAACAAAGCTGGGTTGTTGTTGTTTACACTCTGCAAGGCCTGTGGAAGTGAGTGACATCATAGCACTGTAGTTCTGAGGGTTCAAGATGGATGCAACAATCTCCTGTTGCTTCTATGAAGGCCGTAATAGACGACATCACCAAACAGCTCCATAGTCACATACACAGCAAAGGAGAGATGTTGTTTACACCTAGTGATGTCAGTGGTATTGAGTGACATCACAGCACAGTGCTAAGGCTCCTGGGCCTGGACACAGCAGCGGCTGCAATATCTCAACGGAGAATACGTTTATATCTATGTGTGTGTGTGCGCATATATATATATATATATATATATATATATATATATATATATATATTTCTCCGCCGAAATCACTTTTAAACCCATTTCCACCTTTTTTTCCCTTCTCTTCCTCTTACTTTTTTTTCACGTTTTTTTACGTTTTTCTCCTTTTCGCCTCTTTTCTGGGCGTATTATTCTTCTTTTTCTTCTTTTTTTTCGTCTAATGCATACCCCATCAGTGCAGCAATGCTTATTCAATACCGCCAGCAGATGGAGACACTGGGGGGATAATTTTCTAAGGATTTATACTGATTTTTCCTGTCTGAATTTGTCGCACAGAAAGTTGCAGGCCAAATATGTGTGACATTTCTGCGACTTTAGCTTCTAGAGCATTTTTACAACATTATACATAGGTGCTGAATACATAAAAAGCGACTGTTCAGCGACAGACAAGTCGCATCGGCTGAAAGTAGGCCAGAATGTCAGTCCATGTTGGAGCAGGTTTAGATACAGTCTAAAGCATAGATCTCAAAGTCTGTGCACAGAATTTAGCAAGGGCCTCGCACCTTCTGATGCATCAGGTAGGTGCACAATAGCATAGCCTAACCCTCTGTACTTTGGTCTATATTGATGCGGGACATAGACAGCCAGCTGATGACCAATCCATTAGTGCAATGGATGGCTGGAAGCATTTGTCTTTGCCTTTGCAATACCACAGAAGCAATGCATGGTCAATGTACAGCAATGACACACCTGTGTGAACAGCCAGGAGACCCCCCCCCCATGTTATGTTACATAGTTACATAGTTAGTACGGTCGAAAAAAGACATATGTCCATCACGTTCAACCAGGGAATTAAGGGTAGGGGTGTGGCGCGATATTGGGGAAGGGATGAGATTTTATATTTCTTCATAAGCATAATATCTTATTTTGTCAATTAGGAACATTCAGCACCCACCCGCTATCAAGGCAGCTGCCTATCATGTCATGCCCCTACCTGCACAGGTGTGCTGGCTACTCAAATGATCCAATTAAGGAGGCATTTAGTCAGCAGCAGCAGAAGTCCTGTGCCTGGACGCTCCAACAGGGGCCAGACACAAGCAGAAGCAGAAAGCAGCAGAAGAAGCAGCAGCAGCACCACCTTTTGTTTTTTGGCTGCAGCAGCAGCAAGGCCCACAGGGCTGGCTAGCTGGCTAGCCAGCAAGCAGGTAGCAATGAAAGTAGGAATCTTTCTTTTTAACCCTGTAAGGGGGTGGTGCACTGTACCCGAAGATACTGCCATATCGGGTCAATGCATAGGGCGACGGAAGCAAGCTTCGAAATCGGCCCCCGTTCTCAAAAATCCATTTAATATATGGTCCCCAGATAGGGGACGTATCAGATATTAAACTGATAAGAACAGATACTACACTTGATCTTAGCCAAAAGGCCGAGAAGCGATAACCGTGAAAGGGGCGGGCCCAACAAGGTCCCCTTCATGGGCACTATCACTGCTTGCTGTCAGGGAGGCTGCCAGACAATTTTCCATGCACACTCTGGGCTGGGGGGCAGTCAACCACCAGTACACACAGCAGAACCTAAACCCATACCATTATTGCTAAGCAGCAAGACAGGGGCCCATTGCACTCCCACGGGGCCTTTTTAAATGCAATCCATAACCCGGATTTGCCAGGAACCCTTCTTACTCCTCCTACTTGCATGTGACACTGGGCTTAGGATCTGCATAGGAAACACACTCACAAGCACACACCTACCTTTGTTGCCTGCAGATGCCTCCTTGGCTGTCCCCCAAACGGTATCAAACCAACACCCACGGGAAGCTGTAAGCATAGAGGACATGCCTGCACCCCATTGGACTTACCTGTGTGGGTTAAATCCGGGTTATTTGACAACCTATGGCGGTGATGGTTTCTGCTCAGGCAGAGCAGTGCTGATGCTCCTCATAAAGCTGTCGCTGCTGTGAAGGTTCTAGGTGACATCACACAATCCCTTTGGTTACATACACAACAAAGCTGGGTTGTTGTTGTTTACACTCTGCAAGGCCTGTGGAAGTGAGTGACATCATAGCACTGTAGTTCTGAGGGTTCAAGATGGATGCAACAATCTCCTGTTGCTTCTATGAAGGCCGTAATAGACGACATCACCAAACAGCTCCATAGTCACATACACAGCAAAGGAGAGATGTTGTTTACACCTAGTGATGTCAGTGGTATTGAGTGACATCACAGCACAGTGCTAAGGCTCCTGGGCCTGGACACAGCAGCGGCTGCAATATCTCAACGGAGAATACGTTTATATCTATGTGTGTGTGTGCGCATATATATATATATATATATATATATATATATATATATATATATTTCTCCGCCGAAATCACTTTTAAACCCATTTCCACCTTTTTTTCCCTTCTCTTCCTCTTACTTTTTTTTCACGTTTTTTTACGTTTTTCTCCTTTTCGCCTCTTTTCTGGGCGTATTATTCTTCTTTTTCTTCTTTTTTTTCGTCTAATGCATACCCCATCAGTGCAGCAATGCTTATTCAATACCGCCAGCAGATGGAGACACTGGGGGATAATTTTCTAAGGATTTATACTGATTTTTCCTGTCTGAATTTGTCGCACAGAAAGTTGCAGGCCAAATATGTGTGACATTTCTGCGACTTTAGCTTCTAGAGCATTTTTACAACATTATACATAGGTGCTGAATACATAAAAAGCGACTGTTCAGCGACAGACAAGTCGCATCGGCTGAAAGTAGGCCAGAATGTCAGTCCATGTTGGAGCAGGTTTAGATACAGTCTAAAGCATAGATCTCAAAGTCTGTGCACAGAATTTAGCAAGGGCCTCGCACCTTCTGATGCATCAGGTAGGTGCACAATAGCATAGCCTAACCCTCTGTACTTTGGTCTATATTGATGCGGGACATAGACAGCCAGCTGATGACCAATCCATTAGTGCAATGGATGGCTGGAAGCATTTGTCTTTGCCTTTGCAATACCACAGAAGCAATGCATGGTCAATGTACAGCAATGACACACCTGTGTGAACAGCCAGGAGACCCCCCCCCCATGTTATGTTACATAGTTACATAGTTAGTACGGTCGAAAAAAGACATATGTCCATCACGTTCAACCAGGGAATTAAGGGGTAGGGGTGTGGCGCGATATTGGGGAAGGGATGAGATTTTATATTTCTTCATAAGCATTAATCTTATTTTGTCAATTAGGAACATTCAGCACCCACCCGCTATCAAGGCAGCTGCCTATCATGTCATGCCCTACCTGCACAGGTGTGCTGGCTACTCAAATGATCCAATTAAGGAGGCCATTTAGTCAGCAGCAGCAGAAGTCCTGTGCCTGGACGCTCCAACAGGGGCCAGACACAAGCAGAAGCAGAAGCAGCAGAAGAAGCAGCAGCAGCACCACCTTTTGTTTTTTGGCTGCAGCAGCAGCAAGGCCCACAGGGCTGGCTAGCTGGCTAGCCAGCAAGCAGGTAGCAATGAAAGTAGGAATCTTTCTTTTTAACCCTGTAAGGGGGTGGTGCACTGTACCCGAAGATACTGCCATATCGGGTCAATGCATAGGGCGACGGAAGCAAGCTTCGAAATCGGCCCCCGTTCTCAAAAATCCATTTAATATATGGTCCCCAGATAGGGGACGTATCAGATATTAAACTGATAAGAACAGATACTACACTTGATCTTAGCCAAAAGGCCGAGAAGCGATAACCGTGAAAGGGGCGGGCCCAACAAGGTCCCCTTCATGGGCACTATCACTGCTTGCTGTCAGGGAGGCTGCCAGACAATTTTCCATGCACACTCTGGGCTGGGGGGCAGTCAACCACCAGTACACACAGCAGAACCTAAACCCATACCATTATTGCTAAGCAGCAAGACAGGGGCCCATTGCACTCCCACGGGGCCTTTTTAAATGCAATCCATAACCCGGATTTGCCAGGAACCCTTCTTACTCCTCCTACTTGCATGTGACACTGGGCTTAGGATCTGCATAGGAAACACACTCACAAGCACACACCTACCTTTGTTGCCTGCAGATGCCTCCTTGGCTGTCCCCAAACGGTATCAAACCAACACCCACGGGAAGCTGTAAGCATAGAGGACATGCCTGCACCCCATTGGACTTACCTGTGTGGGTTAAATCCGGGTTATTTGACAACCTATGGCGGTGATGGTTCTGCTCAGGCAGAGCAGTGCTGATGCTCCTCATAAAGCTGTCGCTGCTGTGAAGGTTCTAGGTGACATCACAAATCCCTTTGGTTACATACACAACAAAGCTGGGTTGTTGTTGTTTACACTCTGCAAGGCCTGTGGAAGTGAGTGACATCATAGCACTGTAGTTCTGAGGGTTCAAGATGGATGCAACAATCTCCTGTTGCTTCTATGAAGGCCGTAATAGACGACATCACCAAACAGCTCCATAGTCACATACACAGCAAAGGAGAGATGTTGTTTACACCTAGTGATGTCAGTGGTATTGAGTGACATCACAGCACAGTGCTAAGGCTCCTGGGCCTGGACACAGCAGCGGCTGCAATATCTCAACGGAGAATACGTTTATATCTATGTGTGTGTGTGCGCATATATATATATATATATATATATATATATATATATATATATATATTTCTCCGCCGAAATCACTTTTAAACCCATTTCCACCTTTTTTTCCCTTCTCTTCCTCTTACTTTTTTTTCACGTTTTTTTACGTTTTTCTCCTTTTCGCCTCTTTTCTGGGCGTATTATTCTTCTTTTTCTTCTTTTTTTTCGTCTAATGCATACCCCATCAGTGCAGCAATGCTTATTCAATACCGCCAGCAGATGGAGACACTGGGGGATAATTTTCTAAGGATTTATACTGATTTTTCCTGTCTGAATTTGTCGCACAGAAAGTTGCAGGCCAAATATGTGTGACATTTCTGCGACTTTAGCTTCTAGAGCATTTTTACAACATTATACATAGGTGCTGAATACATAAAAAGCGACTGTTCAGCGACAGACAAGTCGCATCGGCTGAAAGTAGGCCAGAATGTCAGTCCATGTTGGAGCAGGTTTAGATACAGTCTAAAGCATAGATCTCAAAGTCTGTGCACAGAATTTAGCAAGGGCCTCGCACCTTCTGATGCATCAGGTAGGTGCACAATAGCATAGCCTAACCCTCTGTACTTTGGTCTATATTGATGCGGGACATAGACAGCCAGCTGATGACCAATCCATTAGTGCAATGGATGGCTGGAAGCATTTGTCTTTGCCTTTGCAATACCACAGAAGCAATGCATGGTCAATGTACAGCAATGACACACCTGTGTGAACAGCCAGGAGACCCCCCCCCCATGTTATGTTACATAGTTACATAGTTAGTACGGTCGAAAAAAGACATATGTCCATCACGTTCAACCAGGGAATTAAGGGGTAGGGGTGTGGCGCGATATTGGGGAAGGGATGAGATTTTATATTTCTTCATAAGCATTAATCTTATTTTGTCAATTAGGAACATTCAGCACCCACCCGCTATCAAGGCAGCTGCCTATCATGTCATGCCCTACCTGCACAGGTGTGCTGGCTACTCAAATGATCCAATTAAGGAGGCCATTTAGTCAGCAGCAGCAGAAGTCCTGTGCCTGGACGCTCCAACAGGGGCCAGACACAAGCAGAAGCAGAAGCAGCAGAAGAAGCAGCAGCAGCACCACCTTTTGTTTTTTGGCTGCAGCAGCAGCAAGGCCCACAGGGCTGGCTAGCTGGCTAGCCAGCAAGCAGGTAGCAATGAAAGTAGGAATCTTTCTTTTTAACCCTGTAAGGGGGTGGTGCACTGTACCCGAAGATACTGCCATATCGGGTCAATGCATAGGGCGACGGAAGCAAGCTTCGAAATCGGCCCCCGTTCTCAAAAATCCATTTAATATATGGTCCCCAGATAGGGGACGTATCAGATATTAAACTGATAAGAACAGATACTACACTTGATCTTAGCCAAAAGGCCGAGAAGCGATAACCGTGAAAGGGGCGGGCCCAACAAGGTCCCCTTCATGGGCACTATCACTGCTTGCTGTCAGGGAGGCTGCCAGACAATTTTCCATGCACACTCTGGGCTGGGGGGCAGTCAACCACCAGTACACACAGCAGAACCTAAACCCATACCATTATTGCTAAGCAGCAAGACAGGGGCCCATTGCACTCCCACGGGGCCTTTTTAAATGCAATCCATAACCCGGATTTGCCAGGAACCCTTCTTACTCCTCCTACTTGCATGTGACACTGGGCTTAGGATCTGCATAGGAAACACACTCACAAGCACACACCTACCTTTGTTGCCTGCAGATGCCTCCTTGGCTGTCCCCAAACGGTATCAAACCAACACCCACGGGAAGCTGTAAGCATAGAGGACATGCCTGCACCCCATTGGACTTACCTGTGTGGGTTAAATCCGGGTTATTTGACAACCTATGGCGGTGATGGTTCTGCTCAGGCAGAGCAGTGCTGATGCTCCTCATAAAGCTGTCGCTGCTGTGAAGGTTCTAGGTGACATCACAAATCCCTTTGGTTACATACACAACAAAGCTGGGTTGTTGTTGTTTACACTCTGCAAGGCCTGTGGAAGTGAGTGACATCATAGCACTGTAGTTCTGAGGGTTCAAGATGGATGCAACAATCTCCTGTTGCTTCTATGAAGGCCGTAATAGACGACATCACCAAACAGCTCCATAGTCACATACACAGCAAAGGAGAGATGTTGTTTACACCTAGTGATGTCAGTGGTATTGAGTGACATCACAGCACAGTGCTAAGGCTCCTGGGCCTGGACACAGCAGCGGCTGCAATATCTCAACGGAGAATACGTTTATATCTATGTGTGTGTGTGCGCATATATATATATATATATATATATATATATATATATATATATATATTTCTCCGCCGAAATCACTTTTAAACCCATTTCCACCTTTTTTTCCCTTCTCTTCCTCTTACTTTTTTTTCAAGTTTTTTTACGTTTTTCTCCTTTTCGCCTCTTTTCTGGGCGTATTATTCTTCTTTTTCTTCTTTTTTTTCGTCTAATGCATACCCCATCAGTGCAGCAATGCTTATTCAATACCGCCAGCAGATGGAGACACTGGGGGATAATTTTCTAAGGATTTATACTGATTTTTCCTGTCTGAATTTGTCGCACAGAAAGTTGCAGGCCAAATATGTGTGACATTTCTGCGACTTTAGCTTCTAGAGCATTTTTACAACATTATACATAGGTGCTGAATACATAAAAAGCGACTGTTCAGCGACAGACAAGTCGCATCGGCTGAAAGTAGGCCAGAATGTCAGTCCATGTTGGAGCAGGTTTAGATACAGTCTAAAGCATAGATCTCAAAGTCTGTGCACAGAATTTAGCAAGGGCCTCGCACCTTCTGATGCATCAGGTAGGTGCACAATAGCATAGCCTAACCCTCTGTACTTTGGTCTATATTGATGCGGGACATAGACAGCCAGCTGATGACCAATCCATTAGTGCAATGGATGGCTGGAAGCATTTGTCTTTGCCTTTGCAATACCACAGAAGCAATGCATGGTCAATGTACAGCAATGACACACCTGTGTGAACAGCCAGGAGACCCCCCCCCCATGTTATGTTACATAGTTACATAGTTAGTACGGTCGAAAAAAGACATATGTCCATCACGTTCAACCAGGGAATTAAGGGGTAGGGGTGTGGCGCGATATTGGGGAAGGGATGAGATTTTATATTTCTTCATAAGCATTAATCTTATTTTGTCAATTAGGAACATTCAGCACCCACCCGCTATCAAGGCAGCTGCCTATCATGTCATGCCCTACCTGCACAGGTGTGCTGGCTACTCAAATGATCCAATTAAGGAGGCCATTTAGTCAGCAGCAGCAGAAGTCCTGTGCCTGGACGCTCCAACAGGGGCCAGACACAAGCAGAAGCAGAAGCAGCAGAAGAAGCAGCAGCAGCACCACCTTTTGTTTTTTGGCTGCAGCAGCAGCAAGGCCCACAGGGCTGGCTAGCTGGCTAGCCAGCAAGCAGGTAGCAATGAAAGTAGGAATCTTTCTTTTTAACCCTGTAAGGGGGTGGTGCACTGTACCCGAAGATACTGCCATATCGGGTCAATGCATAGGGCGACGGAAGCAAGCTTCGAAATCGGCCCCCGTTCTCAAAAATCCATTTAATATATGGTCCCCAGATAGGGGACGTATCAGATATTAAACTGATAAGAACAGATACTACACTTGATCTTAGCCAAAAGGCCGAGAAGCGATAACCGTGAAAGGGGCGGGCCCAACAAGGTCCCCTTCATGGGCACTATCACTGCTTGCTGTCAGGGAGGCTGCCAGACAATTTTCCATGCACACTCTGGGCTGGGGGGCAGTCAACCACCAGTACACACAGCAGAACCTAAACCCATACCATTATTGCTAAGCAGCAAGACAGGGGCCCATTGCACTCCCACGGGGCCTTTTTAAATGCAATCCATAACCCGGATTTGCCAGGAACCCTTCTTACTCCTCCTACTTGCATGTGACACTGGGCTTAGGATCTGCATAGGAAACACACTCACAAGCACACACCTACCTTTGTTGCCTGCAGATGCCTCCTTGGCTGTCCCCAAACGGTATCAAACCAACACCCACGGGAAGCTGTAAGCATAGAGGACATGCCTGCACCCCATTGGACTTACCTGTGTGGGTTAAATCCGGGTTATTTGACAACCTATGGCGGTGATGGTTCTGCTCAGGCAGAGCAGTGCTGATGCTCCTCATAAAGCTGTCGCTGCTGTGAAGGTTCTAGGTGACATCACAAATCCCTTTGGTTACATACACAACAAAGCTGGGTTGTTGTTGTTTACACTCTGCAAGGCCTGTGGAAGTGAGTGACATCATAGCACTGTAGTTCTGAGGGTTCAAGATGGATGCAACAATCTCATGTTGCTTCTATGAAGGCCGTAATAGACGACATCACCAAACAGCTCCATAGTCACATACACAGCAAAGGAGAGATGTTGTTTACACCTAGTGATGTCAGTGGTATTGAGTGACATCACAGCACAGTGCTAAGGCTCCTGGGCCTGGACACAGCAGCGGCTGCAATATCTCAACGGAGAATACGTTTATATCTATGTGTGTGTGTGCGCATATATATATATATATATATATATATATATATATTTCTCCGCCGAAATCACTTTTAAACCCATTTCCACCTTTTTTTCCCTTCTCTTCCTCTTACTTTTTTTTCACGTTTTTTTACGTTTTTCTCCTTTTCGCCTCTTTTCTGGGCGTATTATTCTTCTTTTTCTTCTTTTTTTTCGTCTAATGCATACCCCATCAGTGCAGCAATGCTTATTCAATACCGCCAGCAGATGGAGACACTGGGGGATAATTTTCTAAGGATTTATACTGATTTTTCCTGTCTGAATTTGTCGCACAGAAAGTTGCAGGCCAAATATGTGTGACATTTCTGCGACTTTAGCTTCTAGAGCATTTTTACAACATTATACATAGGTGCTGAATACATAAAAAGCGACTGTTCAGCGACAGACAAGTCGCATCGGCTGAAAGTAGGCCAGAATGTCAGTCCATGTTGGAGCAGGTTTAGATACAGTCTAAAGCATAGATCTCAAAGTCTGTGCACAGAATTTAGCAAGGGCCTCGCACCTTCTGATGCATCAGGTAGGTGCACAATAGCATAGCCTAACCCTCTGTACTTTGGTCTATATTGATGCGGGACATAGACAGCCAGCTGATGACCAATCCATTAGTGCAATGGATGGCTGGAAGCATTTGTCTTTGCCTTTGCAATACCACAGAAGCAATGCATGGTCAATGTACAGCAATGACACACCTGTGTGAACAGCCAGGAGACCCCCCCCCCATGTTATGTTACATAGTTACATAGTTAGTACGGTCGAAAAAAGACATATGTCCATCACGTTCAACCAGGGAATTAAGGGGTAGGGGTGTGGCGCGATATTGGGGAAGGGATGAGATTTTATATTTCTTCATAAGCATTAATCTTATTTTGTCAATTAGGAACATTCAGCACCCACCCGCTATCAAGGCAGCTGCCTATCATGTCATGCCCTACCTGCACAGGTGTGCTGGCTACTCAAATGATCCAATTAAGGAGGCCATTTAGTCAGCAGCAGCAGAAGTCCTGTGCCTGGACGCTCCAACAGGGGCCAGACACAAGCAGAAGCAGAAGCAGCAGAAGAAGCAGCAGCAGCACCACCTTTTGTTTTTTGGCTGCAGCAGCAGCAAGGCCCACAGGGCTGGCTAGCTGGCTAGCCAGCAAGCAGGTAGCAATGAAAGTAGGAATCTTTCTTTTTAACCCTGTAAGGGGGTGGTGCACTGTACCCGAAGATACTGCCATATCGGGTCAATGCATAGGGCGACGGAAGCAAGCTTCGAAATCGGCCCCCGTTCTCAAAAATCCATTTAATATATGGTCCCCAGATAGGGGACGTATCAGATATTAAACTGATAAGAACAGATACTACACTTGATCTTAGCCAAAAGGCCGAGAAGCGATAACCGTGAAAGGGGCGGGCCCAACAAGGTCCCCTTCATGGGCACTATCACTGCTTGCTGTCAGGGAGGCTGCCAGACAATTTTCCATGCACACTCTGGGCTGGGGGGCAGTCAACCACCAGTACACACAGCAGAACCTAAACCCATACCATTATTGCTAAGCAGCAAGACAGGGGCCCATTGCACTCCCACGGGGCCTTTTTAAATGCAATCCATAACCCGGATTTGCCAGGAACCCTTCTTACTCCTCCTACTTGCATGTGACACTGGGCTTAGGATCTGCATAGGAAACACACTCACAAGCACACACCTACCTTTGTTGCCTGCAGATGCCTCCTTGGCTGTCCCCAAACGGTATCAAACAAACACCCACGGGAAGCTGTAAGCATAGAGGACATGCCTGCACCCCATTGGACTTACCTGTGTGGGTTAAATCCGGGTTATTTGACAACCTATGGCGGTGATGGTTCTGCTCAGGCAGAGCAGTGCTGATGCTCCTCATAAAGCTGTCGCTGCTGTGAAGGTTCTAGGTGACATCACAAATCCCTTTGGTTACATACACAACAAAGCTGGGTTGTTGTTGTTTACACTCTGCAAGGCCTGTGGAAGTGAGTGACATCATAGCACTGTAGTTCTGAGGGTTCAAGATGGATGCAACAATCTCCTGTTGCTTCTATGAAGGCCGTAATAGACGACATCACCAAACAGCTCCATAGTCACATACACAGCAAAGGAGAGATGTTGTTTACACCTAGTGATGTCAGTGGTATTGAGTGACATCACAGCACAGTGCTAAGGCTCCTGGGCCTGGACACAGCAGCGGCTGCAATATCTCAACGGAGAATACGTTTATATCTATGTGTGTGTGTGCGCATATATATATATATATATATATATATATATATATATATATATATATTTCTCCGCCGAAATCACTTTTAAACCCATTTCCACCTTTTTTTCCCTTCTCTTCCTCTTACTTTTTTTTCACGTTTTTTTACGTTTTTCTCCTTTTCGCCTCTTTTCTGGGCGTATTATTCTTCTTTTTCTTCTTTTTTTTCGTCTAATGCATACCCCATCAGTGCAGCAATGCTTATTCAATACCGCCAGCAGATGGAGACACTGGGGGATAATTTTCTAAGGATTTATACTGATTTTTCCTGTCTGAATTTGTCGCACAGAAAGTTGCAGGCCAAATATGTGTGACATTTCTGCGACTTTAGCTTCTAGAGCATTTTTACAACATTATACATAGGTGCTGAATACATAAAAAGCGACTGTTCAGCGACAGACAAGTCGCATCGGCTGAAAGTAGGCCAGAATGTCAGTCCATGTTGGAGCAGGTTTAGATACAGTCTAAAGCATAGATCTCAAAGTCTGTGCACAGAATTTAGCAAGGGCCTCGCACCTTCTGATGCATCAGGTAGGTGCACAATAGCAT
Organism: Hyla sarda; assembly: GCF_029499605.1. NCBI lineage: Eukaryota > Metazoa > Chordata > Amphibia > Anura > Hylidae > Hyla > Hyla sarda. The sequence continues at coordinate 20,402 of NW_026609467.1, forward strand.
AGCCTAACCCTCTGTACTTTGGTCTATATTGATGCGGGACATAGACAGCCAGCTGATGACCAATCCATTAGTGCAATGGATGGCTGGAAGCATTTGTCTTTGCCTTTGCAATACCACAGAAGCAATGCATGGTCAATGTACAGCAATGACACACCTGTGTGAACAGCCAGGAGACCCCCCCCCATGTTATGTTACATAGTTACATAGTTAGTACGGTCGAAAAAAGACATATGTCCATCACGTTCAACCAGGGAATTAAGGGGTAGGGGTGTGGCGCGATATTGGGGAAGGGATGAGATTTTATATTTCTTCATAAGCATTAATCTTATTTTGTCAATTAGGAACATTCAGCACCCACCCGCTATCAAGGCAGCTGCCTATCATGTCATGCCCTACCTGCACAGGTGTGCTGGCTACTCAAATGATCCAATTAAGGAGGCCATTTAGTCAGCAGCAGCAGAAGTCCTGTGCCTGGACGCTCCAACAGGGGCCAGACACAAGCAGAAGCAGAAGCAGCAGAAGAAGCAGCAGCAGCACCACCTTTTGTTTTTTGGCTGCAGCAGCAGCAAGGCCCACAGGGCTGGCTAGCTGGCTAGCCAGCAAGCAGGTAGCAATGAAAGTAGGAATCTTTCTTTTTAACCCTGTAAGGGGGTGGTGCACTGTACCCGAAGATACTGCCATATCGGGTCAATGCATAGGGCGACGGAAGCAAGCTTCGAAATCGGCCCCCGTTCTCAAAAATCCATTTAATATATGGTCCCCAGATAGGGGACGTATCAGATATTAAACTGATAAGAACAGATACTACACTTGATCTTAGCCAAAAGGCCGAGAAGCGATAACCGTGAAAGGGGCGGGCCCAACAAGGTCCCCTTCATGGGCACTATCACTGCTTGCTGTCAGGGAGGCTGCCAGACAATTTTCCATGCACACTCTGGGCTGGGGGGCAGTCAACCACCAGTACACACAGCAGAACCTAAACCCATACCATTATTGCTAAGCAGCAAGACAGGGGCCCATTGCACTCCCACGGGGCCTTTTTAAATGCAATCCATAACCCGGATTTGCCAGGAACCCTTCTTACTCCTCCTACTTGCATGTGACACTGGGCTTAGGATCTGCATAGGAAACACACTCACAAGCACACACCTACCTTTGTTGCCTGCAGATGCCTCCTTGGCTGTCCCCAAACGGTATCAAACCAACACCCACGGGAAGCTGTAAGCATAGAGGACATGCCTGCACCCCATTGGACTTACCTGTGTGGGTTAAATCCGGGTTATTTGACAACCTATGGCGGTGATGGTTCTGCTCAGGCAGAGCAGTGCTGATGCTCCTCATAAAGCTGTCGCTGCTGTGAAGGTTCTAGGTGACATCACAAATCCCTTTGGTTACATACACAACAAAGCTGGGTTGTTGTTGTTTACACTCTGCAAGGCCTGTGGAAGTGAGTGACATCATAGCACTGTAGTTCTGAGGGTTCAAGATGGATGCAACAATCTCCTGTTGCTTCTATGAAGGCCGTAATAGACGACATCACCAAACAGCTCCATAGTCACATACACAGCAAAGGAGAGATGTTGTTTACACCTAGTGATGTCAGTGGTATTGAGTGACATCACAGCACAGTGCTAAGGCTCCTGGGCCTGGACACAGCAGCGGCTGCAATATCTCAACGGAGAATACGTTTATATCTATGTGTGTGTGTGCGCATATATATATATATATATATATATATATATATATATATATATATATATATATTTCTCCGCCGAAATCACTTTTAAACCCATTTCCACCTTTTTTTCCCTTCTCTTCCTCTTACTTTTTTTTCACGTTTTTTTACGTTTTTCTCCTTTTCGCCTCTTTTCTGGGCGTATTATTCTTCTTTTTCTTCTTTTTTTTCGTCTAATGCATACCCCATCAGTGCAGCAATGCTTATTCAATACCGCCAGCAGATGGAGACACTGGGGGATAATTTTCTAAGGATTTATACTGATTTTTCCTGTCTGAATTTGTCGCACAGAAAGTTGCAGGCCAAATATGTGTGACATTTCTGCGACTTTAGCTTCTAGAGCATTTTTACAACATTATACATAGGTGCTGAATACATAAAAAGCGACTGTTCAGCGACAGACAAGTCGCATCGGCTGAAAGTAGGCCAGAATGTCAGTCCATGTTGGAGCAGGTTTAGATACAGTCTAAAGCATAGATCTCAAAGTCTGTGCACAGAATTTAGCAAGGGCCTCGCACCTTCTGATGCATCAGGTAGGTGCACAATAGCATAGCCTAACCCTCTGTACTTTGGTCTATATTGATGCGGGACATAGACAGCCAGCTGATGACCAATCCATTAGTGCAATGGATGGCTGGAAGCATTTGTCTTTGCCTTTGCAATACCACAGAAGCAATGCATGGTCAATGTACAGCAATGACACACCTGTGTGAACAGCCAGGAGACCCCCCCCCCATGTTATGTTACATAGTTACATAGTTAGTACGGTCGAAAAAAGACATATGTCCATCACGTTCAACCAGGGAATTAAGGGGTAGGGGTGTGGCGCGATATTGGGGAAGGGATGAGATTTTATATTTCTTCATAAGCATTAATCTTATTTTGTCAATTAGGAACATTCAGCACCCACCCGCTATCAAGGCAGCTGCCTATCATGTCATGCCCTACCTGCACAGGTGTGCTGGCTACTCAAATGATCCAATTAAGGAGGCCATTTAGTCAGCAGCAGCAGAAGTCCTGTGCCTGGACGCTCCAACAGGGGCCAGACACAAGCAGAAGCAGAAGCAGCAGAAGAAGCAGCAGCAGCACCACCTTTTGTTTTTTGGCTGCAGCAGCAGCAAGGCCCACAGGGCTGGCTAGCTGGCTAGCCAGCAAGCAGGTAGCAATGAAAGTAGGAATCTTTCTTTTTAACCCTGTAAGGGGGTGGTGCACTGTACCCGAAGATACTGCCATATCGGGTCAATGCATAGGGCGACGGAAGCAAGCTTCGAAATCGGCCCCCGTTCTCAAAAATCCATTTAATATATGGTCCCCAGATAGGGGACGTATCAGATATTAAACTGATAAGAACAGATACTACACTTGATCTTAGCCAAAAGGCCGAGAAGCGATAACCGTGAAAGGGGCGGGCCCAACAAGGTCCCCTTCATGGGCACTATCACTGCTTGCTGTCAGGGAGGCTGCCAGACAATTTTCCATGCACACTCTGGGCTGGGGGGCAGTCAACCACCAGTACACACAGCAGAACCTAAACCCATACCATTATTGCTAAGCAGCAAGACAGGGGCCCATTGCACTCCCACGGGGCCTTTTTAAATGCAATCCATAACCCGGATTTGCCAGGAACCCTTCTTACTCCTCCTACTTGCATGTGACACTGGGCTTAGGATCTGCATAGGAAACACACTCACAAGCACACACCTACCTTTGTTGCCTGCAGATGCCTCCTTGGCTGTCCCCAAACGGTATCAAACCAACACCCACGGGAAGCTGTAAGCATAGAGGACATGCCTGCACCCCATTGGACTTACCTGTGTGGGTTAAATCCGGGTTATTTGACAACCTATGGCGGTGATGGTTCTGCTCAGGCAGAGCAGTGCTGATGCTCCTCATAAAGCTGTCGCTGCTGTGAAGGTTCTAGGTGACATCACAAATCCCTTTGGTTACATACACAACAAAGCTGGGTTGTTGTTGTTTACACTCTGCAAGGCCTGTGGAAGTGAGTGACATCATAGCACTGTAGTTCTGAGGGTTCAAGATGGATGCAACAATCTCCTGTTGCTTCTATGAAGGCCGTAATAGACGACATCACCAAACAGCTCCATAGTCACATACACAGCAAAGGAGAGATGTTGTTTACACCTAGTGATGTCAGTGGTATTGAGTGACATCACAGCACAGTGCTAAGGCTCCTGGGCCTGGACACAGCAGCGGCTGCAATATCTCAACGGAGAATACGTTTATATCTATGTGTGTGTGTGCGCATATATATATATATATATATATATATATATATATATATTTCTCCGCCGAAATCACTTTTAAACCCATTTCCACCTTTTTTTCCCTTCTCTTCCTCTTACTTTTTTTTCACGTTTTTTTACGTTTTTCTCCTTTTCGCCTCTTTTCTGGGCGTATTATTCTTCTTTTTTCTTCTTTTTTTTCGTCTAATGCATACCCCATCAGTGCAGCAATGCTTATTCAATACCGCCAGCAGATGGAGACACTGGGGGATAATTTTCTAAGGATTTATACTGATTTTTCCTGTCTGAATTTGTCGCACAGAAAGTTGCAGGCCAAATATGTGTGACATTTCTGCGACTTTAGCTTCTAGAGCATTTTTACAACATTATACATAGGTGCTGAATACATAAAAAGCGACTGTTCAGCGACAGACAAGTCGCATCGGCTGAAAGTAGGCCAGAATGTCAGTCCATGTTGGAGCAGGTTTAGATACAGTCTAAAGCATAGATCTCAAAGTCTGTGCACAGAATTTAGCAAGGGCCTCGCACCTTCTGATGCATCAGGTAGGTGCACAATAGCATAGCCTAACCCTCTGTACTTTGGTCTATATTGATGCGGGACATAGACAGCCAGCTGATGACCAATCCATTAGTGCAATGGATGGCTGGAAGCATTTGTCTTTGCCTTTGCAATACCACAGAAGCAATGCATGGTCAATGTACAGCAATGACACACCTGTGTGAACAGCCAGGAGACCCCCCCCCCATGTTATGTTACATAGTTACATAGTTAGTACGGTCGAAAAAAGACATATGTCCATCACGTTCAACCAGGGAATTAAGGGGTAGGGGTGTGGCGCGATATTGGGGAAGGGATGAGATTTTATATTTCTTCATAAGCATTAATCTTATTTTGTCAATTAGGAACATTCAGCACCCACCCGCTATCAAGGCAGCTGCCTATCATGTCATGCCCTACCTGCACAGGTGTGCTGGCTACTCAAATGATCCAATTAAGGAGGCCATTTAGTCAGCAGCAGCAGAAGTCCTGTGCCTGGACGCTCCAACAGGGGCCAGACACAAGCAGAAGCAGAAGCAGCAGAAGAAGCAGCAGCAGCACCACCTTTTGTTTTTTGGCTGCAGCAGCAGCAAGGCCCACAGGGCTGGCTAGCTGGCTAGCCAGCAAGCAGGTAGCAATGAAAGTAGGAATCTTTCTTTTTAACCCTGTAAGGGGGTGGTGCACTGTACCCGAAGATACTGCCATATCGGGTCAATGCATAGGGCGACGGAAGCAAGCTTCGAAATCGGCCCCCGTTCTCAAAAATCCATTTAATATATGGTCCCCAGATAGGGGACGTATCAGATATTAAACTGATAAGAACAGATACTACACTTGATCTTAGCCAAAAGGCCGAGAAGCGATAACCGTGAAAGGGGCGGGCCCAACAAGGTCCCCTTCATGGGCACTATCACTGCTTGCTGTCAGGGAGGCTGCCAGACAATTTTCCATGCACACTCTGGGCTGGGGGGCAGTCAACCACCAGTACACACAGCAGAACCTAAACCCATACCATTATTGCTAAGCAGCAAGACAGGGGCCCATTGCACTCCCACGGGGCCTTTTTAAATGCAATCCATAACCCGGATTTGCCAGGAACCCTTCTTACTCCTCCTACTTGCATGTGACACTGGGCTTAGGATCTGCATAGGAAACACACTCACAAGCACACACCTACCTTTGTTGCCTGCAGATGCCTCCTTGGCTGTCCCCAAACGGTATCAAACCAACACCCACGGGAAGCTGTAAGCATAGAGGACATGCCTGCACCCCATTGGACTTACCTGTGTGGGTTAAATCCGGGTTATTTGACAACCTATGGCGGTGATGGTTCTGCTCAGGCAGAGCAGTGCTGATGCTCCTCATAAAGCTGTCGCTGCTGTGAAGGTTCTAGGTGACATCACAAATCCCTTTGGTTACATACACAACAAAGCTGGGTTGTTGTTGTTTACACTCTGCAAGGCCTGTGGAAGTGAGTGACATCATAGCACTGTAGTTCTGAGGGTTCAAGATGGATGCAACAATCTCCTGTTGCTTCTATGAAGGCCGTAATAGACGACATCACCAAACAGCTCCATAGTCACATACACAGCAAAGGAGAGATGTTGTTTACACCTAGTGATGTCAGTGGTATTGAGTGACATCACAGCACAGTGCTAAGGCTCCTGGGCCTGGACACAGCAGCGGCTGCAATATCTCAACGGAGAATACGTTTATATCTATGTGTGTGTGTGCGCATATATATATATATATATATATATATATATATATATATATATATATTTCTCCGCCGAAATCACTTTTAAACCCATTTCCACCTTTTTTTCCCTTCTCTTCCTCTTACTTTTTTTTCACGTTTTTTTACGTTTTTCTCCTTTTCGCCTCTTTTCTGGGCGTATTATTCTTCTTTTTCTTCTTTTTTTTTCGTCTAATGCATACCCCATCAGTGCAGCAATGCTTATTCAATACCGCCAGCAGATGGAGACACTGGGGGATAATTTTCTAAGGATTTATACTGATTTTTCCTGTCTGAATTTGTCGCACAGAAAGTTGCAGGCCAAATATGTGTGACATTTCTGCGACTTTAGCTTCTAGAGCATTTTTACAACATTATACATAGGTGCTGAATACATAAAAAGCGACTGTTCAGCGACAGACAAGTCGCATCGGCTGAAAGTAGGCCAGAATGTCAGTCCATGTTGGAGCAGGTTTAGATACAGTCTAAAGCATAGATCTCAAAGTCTGTGCACAGAATTTAGCAAGGGCCTCGCACCTTCTGATGCATCAGGTAGGTGCACAATAGCATAGCCTAACCCTCTGTACTTTGGTCTATATTGATGCGGGACATAGACAGCCAGCTGATGACCAATCCATTAGTGCAATGGATGGCTGGAAGCATTTGTCTTTGCCTTTGCAATACCACAGAAGCAATGCATGGTCAATGTACAGCAATGACACACCTGTGTGAACAGCCAGGAGACCCCCCCCCCATGTTATGTTACATAGTTACATAGTTAGTACGGTCGAAAAAAGACATATGTCCATCACGTTCAACCAGGGAATTAAGGGGTAGGGGTGTGGCGCGATATTGGGGAAGGGATGAGATTTTATATTTCTTCATAAGCATTAATCTTATTTTGTCAATTAGGAACATTCAGCACCCACCCGCTATCAAGGCAGCTGCCTATCATGTCATGCCCTACCTGCACAGGTGTGCTGGCTACTCAAATGATCCAATTAAGGAGGCCATTTAGTCAGCAGCAGCAGAAGTCCTGTGCCTGGACGCTCCAACAGGGGCCAGACACAAGCAGAAGCAGAAGCAGCAGAAGAAGCAGCAGCAGCACCACCTTTTGTTTTTTGGCTGCAGCAGCAGCAAGGCCCACAGGGCTGGCTAGCTGGCTAGCCAGCAAGCAGGTAGCAATGAAAGTAGGAATCTTTCTTTTTAAACCCTGTAAGGGGGTGGTGCACTGTACCCGAAGATACTGCCATATCGGGTCAATGCATAGGGCGACGGAAGCAAGCTTCGAAATCGGCCCCCCGTTCTCAAAAATCCATTTAATATATGGTCCCCAGATAGGGGACGTATCAGATATTAAACTGATAAGAACAGATACTACACTTGATCTTAGCCAAAAGGCCGAGAAGCGATAACCGTGAAAGGGGCGGGCCCAACAAGGTCCCCTTCATGGGCACTATCACTGCTTGCTGTCAGGGAGGCTGCCAGACAATTTTCCATGCACACTCTGGGCTGGGGGGCAGTCAACCACCAGTACACACAGCAGAACCTAAACCCATACCATTATTGCTAAGCAGCAAGACAGGGGCCCATTGCACTCCCACGGGGCCTTTTTAAATGCAATCCATAACCCGGATTTGCCAGGAACCCTTCTTACTCCTCCTACTTGCATGTGACACTGGGCTTAGGATCTGCATAGGAAACACACTCACAAGCACACACCTACCTTTGTTGCCTGCAGATGCCTCCTTGGCTGTCCCCAAACGGTATCAAACCAACACCCACGGGAAGCTGTAAGCATAGAGGACATGCCTGCACCCCATTGGACTTACCTGTGTGGGTTAAATCCGGGTTATTTGACAACCTATGGCGGTGATGGTTCTGCTCAGGCAGAGCAGTGCTGATGCTCCTCATAAAGCTGTCGCTGCTGTGAAGGTTCTAGGTGACATCACAAATCCCTTTGGTTACATACACAACAAAGCTGGGTTGTTGTTGTTTACACTCTGCAAGGCCTGTGGAAGTGAGTGACATCATAGCACTGTAGTTCTGAGGGTTCAAGATGGATGCAACAATCTCCTGTTGCTTCTATGAAGGCCGTAATAGACGACATCACCAAACAGCTCCATAGTCACATACACAGCAAAGGAGAGATGTTGTTTACACCTAGTGATGTCAGTGGTATTGAGTGACATCACAGCACAGTGCTAAGGCTCCTGGGCCTGGACACAGCAGCGGCTGCAATATCTCAACGGAGAATACGTTTATATCTATGTGTGTGTGTGCGCATATATATATATATATATATATATATATATATATATATATATATATATATTTCTCCGCCGAAATCACTTTTAAACCCATTTCCACCTTTTTTTCCCTTCTCTTCCTCTTACTTTTTTTTCACGTTTTTTTACGTTTTTCTCCTTTTCGCCTCTTTTCTGGGCGTATTATTCTTCTTTTTCTTCTTTTTTTTTCGTCTAATGCATACCCCATCAGTGCAGCAATGCTTATTCAATACCGCCAGCAGATGGAGACACTGGGGGATAATTTTCTAAGGATTTATACTGATTTTTCCTGTCTGAATTTGTCGCACAGAAAGTTGCAGGCCAAATATGTGTGACATTTCTGCGACTTTAGCTTCTAGAGCATTTTTACAACATTATACATAGGTGCTGAATACATAAAAAGCGACTGTTCAGCGACAGACAAGTCGCATCGGCTGAAAGTAGGCCAGAATGTCAGTCCATGTTGGAGCAGGTTTAGATACAGTCTAAAGCATAGATCTCAAAGTCTGTGCACAGAATTTAGCAAGGGCCTCGCACCTTCTGATGCATCAGGTAGGTGCACAATAGCATAGCCTAACCCTCTGTACTTTGGTCTATATTGATGCGGGACATAGACAGCCAGCTGATGACCAATCCATTAGTGCAATGGATGGCTGGAAGCATTTGTCTTTGCCTTTGCAATACCACAGAAGCAATGCATGGTCAATGTACAGCAATGACACACCTGTGTGAACAGCCAGGAGACCCCCCCCCCCATGTTATGTTACATAGTTACATAGTTAGTACGGTCGAAAAAAGACATATGTCCATCACGTTCAACCAGGGAATTAAGGGGTAGGGGTGTGGCGCGATATTGGGGAAGGGATGAGATTTTATATTTCTTCATAAGCATTAATCTTATTTTGTCAATTAGGAACATTCAGCACCCACCCGCTATCAAGGCAGCTGCCTATCATGTCATGCCCTACCTGCACAGGTGTGCTGGCTACTCAAATGATCCAATTAAGGAGGCCATTTAGTCAGCAGCAGCAGAAGTCCTGTGCCTGGACGCTCCAACAGGGGCCAGACACAAGCAGAAGCAGAAGCAGCAGAAGAAGCAGCAGCAGCACCACCTTTTGTTTTTTGGCTGCAGCAGCAGCAAGGCCCACAGGGCTGGCTAGCTGGCTAGCCAGCAAGCAGGTAGCAATGAAAGTAGGAATCTTTCTTTTTAACCCTGTAAGGGGGTGGTGCACTGTACCCGAAGATACTGCCATATCGGGTCAATGCATAGGGCGACGGAAGCAAGCTTCGAAATCGGCCCCCGTTCTCAAAAATCCATTTAATATATGGTCCCCAGATAGGGGACGTATCAGATATTAAACTGATAAGAACAGATACTACACTTGATCTTAGCCAAAAGGCCGAGAAGCGATAACCGTGAAAGGGGCGGGCCCAACAAGGTCCCCTTCATGGGCACTATCACTGCTTGCTGTCAGGGAGGCTGCCAGACAATTTTCCATGCACACTCTGGGCTGGGGGGCAGTCAACCACCAGTACACACAGCAGAACCTAAACCCATACCATTATTGCTAAGCAGCAAGACAGGGGCCCATTGCACTCCCACGGGGCCTTTTTAAATGCAATCCATAACCCGGATTTGCCAGGAACCCTTCTTACTCCTCCTACTTGCATGTGACACTGGGCTTAGGATCTGCATAGGAAACACACTCACAAGCACACACCTACCTTTGTTGCCTGCAGATGCCTCCTTGGCTGTCCCCAAACGGTATCAAACCAACACCCACGGGAAGCTGTAAGCATAGAGGACATGCCTGCACCCCATTGGACTTACCTGTGTGGGTTAAATCCGGGTTATTTGACAACCTATGGCGGTGATGGTTCTGCTCAGCAGAGCAGTGCTGATGCTCCTCATAAAGCTGTCGCTGCTGTGAAGGTTCTAGGTGACATCACAAATCCCTTTGGTTACATACACAACAAAGCTGGGTTGTTGTTGTTTACACTCTGCAAGGCCTGTGGAAGTGAGTGACATCATAGCACTGTAGTTCTGAGGGTTCAAGATGGATGCAACAATCTCCTGTTGCTTCTATGAAGGCCGTAATAGACGACATCACCAAACAGCTCCATAGTCACATACACAGCAAAGGAGAGATGTTGTTTACACCTAGTGATGTCAGTGGTATTGAGTGACATCACAGCACAGTGCTAAGGCTCCTGGGCCTGGACACAGCAGCGGCTGCAATATCTCAACGGAGAATACGTTTATATCTATGTGTGTGTGTGCGCATATATATATATATATATATATATATATATATATATATATATATTTCTCCGCCGAAATCACTTTTAAACCCATTTCCACCTTTTTTTCCCTTCTCTTCCTCTTACTTTTTTTTCACGTTTTTTTACGTTTTTCTCCTTTTCGCCTCTTTTCTGGG
>NW_026609468.1:0-31345 GCF_029499605.1 Hyla sarda
ATAATTTTCTAAGGATTTATACTGATTTTTCCTGTCTGAATTTGTCGCACAGAAAGTTGCAGGCCAAATATGTGTGACATTTCTGCGACTTTAGCTTCTAGAGCATTTTTACAACATTATACATAGGTGCTGAATACATAAAAAGCGACTGTTCAGCGACAGACAAGTCGCATCGGCTGAAAGTAGGCCAGAATGTCAGTCCATGTTGGAGCAGGTTTAGATACAGTCTAAAGTATAGATCTCAAAGTCTGTGCACAGAATTTAGCAAGGGCCTCGCACCTTCTGATGCATCAGGTAGGTGCACAATAGCATAGCCTAACCCTCTGTACTTTGGTCTATATTGATGCGGGACATAGACAGCCAGCTGATGACCAATCCATTAGTGCAATGGATGGCTGGAAGCATTTGTCTTTGCCTTTGCAATACCACAGAAGCAATGCATGGTCAATGTACAGCAATGACACACCTGTGTGAACAGCCAGGAGACCCCCCCCCCCCCCATGTTATGTTACATAGTTACATAGTTAGTACGGTCGAAAAAAGACATATGTCCATCAAGTTCAACCAGGGAATTAAGGGGTAGGGGTGTGGCGCGATATTGGGGAAGGGATGAGATTTTATATTTCTTCATAAGCATTAATCTTATTTTGTCAATTAGGAACATTCAGCACCCACCCGCTATCAAGGCAGCTGCCTATCATGTCATGCCCTACCTGCACAGGTGTGCTGGCTACTCAAATGATCCAATTAAGGAGGCCATTTAGTCAGCAGCAGCAGAAGTCCTGTGCCTGGACGCTCCAACAGCGGCCAGACACAAGCAGAAGCAGAAGCAGCAGAAGCAGCAGCAGCACCACCTTTTGTTTTTTGGCTGCAGCAGCAGCAAGGCCCACAGGGCTGGCTAGCTGGCTAGCCAGCAAGCAGGTAGCAATGAAAGTAGGAATCTTTCTTTTTAACCCTGTAAGGGGGTGGTGCACTGTACCCGAAGATACTGCCATATCGGGTCAATGCATAGGGCGACGGAAGCAAGCTTCGAAATCGGCCCCCGTTCTCAAAAATCCATTTAATATATGGTCCCCAGATAGGGGACGTATCAGATATTAAACTGATAAGAACAGATACTACACTTGATCTTAGCCAAAAGGCCGAGAAGCGATAACCGTGAAAGGGGCGGGCCCAACAAGGTGCCCTTCATGGGCACTATCACTGCTTGCTGTCAGGGAGGCTGCCAGACAATTTTCCATGCACACTCTGGGCTGGGGGGCAGTCAACCACCAGTACACACAGCAGAACCTAAACCCATACCATTATTGCTAAGCAGCAAGACAGGGGCCCATTGCACTCCCACGGGGCCTTTTTAAATGCAATCCATAACCCGGATTTGCCAGGAACCCTTCTTACTCCTCCTACTTGCATGTGACACTGGGCTTAGGATCTGCATAGGAAACACACACACAAGCACACACCTACCTTTGTTGCCTGCAGATGCCTCCTTGGCTGTCCCCAAACGGTATCAAACCAACACCCACGGGAAGCTGTAAGCATAGAGGACATGCCTGCACCCCATTGGACTTACCTGTGTGGGTTAAACCCGGGTTATTTGACAACCTATGGCGGTGATGGTTCTGCTCAGGCAGAGCAGTGCTGATGCTCCTCATAAAGCTGTCGCTGCTGTGAAGGTTCTAGGTGACATCACAAATCCCTATGGTTACATACACAACAAAGCTGGGTTGTTGTTGTTTACACTCTGCAAGGCCTGTGGAAGTGAGTGACATCATAGCACTGTAGTTCTGAGGGTTCTAGATGGATGCAACAATCTCCTGTTGCTTCTATGAAGGCCATAATAGACGACATCACCAAACAGCTCCATAGTCACATACACAGCAAAGGAGAGATGTTGTTTACACCTAGTGATGTCAGTGGTATTGAGTGACATCACAGCACAGTGCTAAGGCTCCTGGGCCTGGACACAGCAGCGGCTGCAATATCTCAACGGAGAATACGTTTATATATATGTGTGTGTGTGCGCGTATATATATATATATATATATATATATATATATATATATATATATATATATATCTCCGCCGAAATCACTTTTAAACCCATTTCCACCTTTTTTTCCCTTCTCTTCCTCTTACTTTTTTTTCACGTTTTTTTACGTTTTTCTCCTTTTCGCCTCTTTTCTGGGCGTATTATTCTTCTTTTTCTTCTTTTTTTTCGTCTAATGCATACCCCATCAGTGCAGCAATGCTTATTCAATACCGCCAGCAGATGGAGACACTGGGGGATAATTTTCTAAGGATTTATACTGATTTTTCCTGTCTGAATTTGTCGCACAGAAAGTTGCAGGCCAAATATGTGTGACATTTCTGCGACTTTAGCTTCTAGAGCATTTTTACAACATTATACATAGGTGCTGAATACATAAAAAGCGACTGTTCAGCGACAGACAAGTCGCATCGGCTGAAAGTAGGCCAGAATGTCAGTCCATGTTGGAGCAGGTTTAGATACAGTCTAAAGTATAGATCTCAAAGTCTGTGCACAGAATTTAGCAAGGGCCTCGCACCTTCTGATGCATCAGGTAGGTGCACAATAGCATAGCCTAACCCTCTGTACTTTGGTCTATATTGATGCGGGACATAGACAGCCAGCTGATGACCAATCCATTAGTGCAATGGATGGCTGGAAGCATTTGTCTTTGCCTTTGCAATACCACAGAAGCAATGCATGGTCAATGTACAGCAATGACACACCTGTGTGAACAGCCAGGAGACCCCCCCCCCCCCCCCATGTTATGTTACATAGTTACATAGTTAGTACGGTCGAAAAAAGACATATGTCCATCAAGTTCAACCAGGGAATTAAGGGGTAGGGGTGTGGCGCGATATTGGGGAAGGGATGAGATTTTATATTTCTTCATAAGCATTAATCTTATTTTGTCAATTAGGAACATTCAGCACCCACCCGCTATCAAGGCAGCTGCCTATCATGTCATGCCCTACCTGCACAGGTGTGCTGGCTACTCAAATGATCCAATTAAGGAGGCCATTTAGTCAGCAGCAGCAGAAGTCCTGTGCCTGGACGCTCCAACAGCGGCCAGACACAAGCAGAAGCAGAAGCAGCAGAAGCAGCAGCAGCACCACCTTTTGTTTTTTGGCTGCAGCAGCAGCAAGGCCCACAGGGCTAGCCAGCAAGCAGGTAGCAATGAAAGTAGGAATCTTTCTTTTTAACCCTGTAAGGGGGTGGTGCACTGTACCCGAAGATACTGCCATATCGGGTCAATGCATAGGGCGACGGAAGCAAGCTTCGAAATCGGCCCCCGTTCTCAAAAATCCATTTAATATATGGTCCCCAGATAGGGGACGTATCAGATATTAAACTGATAAGAACAGATACTACACTTGATCTTAGCCAAAAGGCCGAGAAGCGATAACCGTGAAAGGGGCGGGCCCAACAAGGTGCCCTTCATGGGCACTATCACTGCTTGCTGTCAGGGAGGCTGCCAGACAATTTTCCATGCACACTCTGGGCTGGGGGGCAGTCAACCACCAGTACACACAGCAGAACCTAAACCCATACCATTATTGCTAAGCAGCAAGACAGGGGCCCATTGCACTCCCACGGGGCCTTTTTAAATGCAATCCATAACCCGGATTTGCCAGGAACCCTTCTTACTCCTCCTACTTGCATGTGACACTGGGCTTAGGATCTGCATAGGAAACACACACACAAGCACACACCTACCTTTGTTGCCTGCAGATGCCTCCTTGGCTGTCCCCAAACGGTATCAAACCAACACCCACGGGAAGCTGTAAGCATAGAGGACATGCCTGCACCCCATTGGACTTACCTGTGTGGGTTAAACCCGGGTTATTTGACAACCTATGGCGGTGATGGTTCTGCTCAGGCAGAGCAGTGCTGATGCTCCTCATAAAGCTGTCGCTGCTGTGAAGGTTCTAGGTGACATCACAAATCCCTATGGTTACATACACAACAAAGCTGGGTTGTTGTTGTTTACACTCTGCAAGGCCTGTGGAAGTGAGTGACATCATAGCACTGTAGTTCTGAGGGTTCTAGATGGATGCAACAATCTCCTGTTGCTTCTATGAAGGCCATAATAGACGACATCACCAAACAGCTCCATAGTCACATACACAGCAAAGGAGAGATGTTGTTTACACCTAGTGATGTCAGTGGTATTGAGTGACATCACAGCACAGTGCTAAGGCTCCTGGGCCTGGACACAGCAGCGGCTGCAATATCTCAACGGAGAATACGTTTATATATATGTGTGTGTGTGCGCGTATATATATATATATATATATATATATATATATATATATATTTCTCCGCCGAAATCACTTTTAAACCCATTTCCACCTTTTTTTCCCTTCTCTTCCTCTTACTTTTTTTTCACGTTTTTTTACGTTTTTCTCCTTTTCGCCTCTTTTCTGGGCGTATTATTCTTCTTTTTCTTCTTTTTTTTCGTCTAATGCATACCCCATCAGTGCAGCAATGCTTATTCAATACCGCCAGCAGATGGAGACACTGGGGGATAATTTTCTAAGGATTTATACTGATTTTTCCTGTCTGAATTTGTCGCACAGAAAGTTGCAGGCCAAATATGTGTGACATTTCTGCGACTTTAGCTTCTAGAGCATTTTTACAACATTATACATAGGTGCTGAATACATAAAAAGCGACTGTTCAGCGACAGACAAGTCGCATCGGCTGAAAGTAGGCCAGAATGTCAGTCCATGTTGGAGCAGGTTTAGATACAGTCTAAAGTATAGATCTCAAAGTCTGTGCACAGAATTTAGCAAGGGCCTCGCACCTTCTGATGCATCAGGTAGGTGCACAATAGCATAGCCTAACCCTCTGTACTTTGGTCTATATTGATGCGGGACATAGACAGCCAGCTGATGACCAATCCATTAGTGCAATGGATGGCTGGAAGCATTTGTCTTTGCCTTTGCAATACCACAGAAGCAATGCATGGTCAATGTACAGCAATGACACACCTGTGTGAACAGCCAGGAGACCCCCCCCCCCCCCATGTTATGTTACATAGTTACATAGTTAGTACGGTCGAAAAAAGACATATGTCCATCAAGTTCAACCAGGGAATTAAGGGGTAGGGGTGTGGCGCGATATTGGGGAAGGGATGAGATTTTATATTTCTTCATAAGCATTAATCTTATTTTGTCAATTAGGAACATTCAGCACCCACCCGCTATCAAGGCAGCTGCCTATCATGTCATGCCCTACCTGCACAGGTGTGCTGGCTACTCAAATGATCCAATTAAGGAGGCCATTTAGTCAGCAGCAGCAGAAGTCCTGTGCCTGGACGCTCCAACAGCGGCCAGACACAAGCAGAAGCAGAAGCAGCAGAAGCAGCAGCAGCACCACCTTTTGTTTTTTGGCTGCAGCAGCAGCAAGGCCCACAGGGCTGGCTAGCTGGCTAGCCAGCAAGCAGGTAGCAATGAAAGTAGGAATCTTTCTTTTTAACCCTGTAAGGGGGTGGTGCACTGTACCCGAAGATACTGCCATATCGGGTCAATGCATAGGGCGACGGAAGCAAGCTTCGAAATCGGCCCCCGTTCTCAAAAATCCATTTAATATATGGTCCCCAGATAGGGGACGTATCAGATATTAAACTGATAAGAACAGATACTACACTTGATCTTAGCCAAAAGGCCGAGAAGCGATAACCGTGAAAGGGGCGGGCCCAACAAGGTGCCCTTCATGGGCACTATCACTGCTTGCTGTCAGGGAGGCTGCCAGACAATTTTCCATGCACACTCTGGGCTGGGGGGCAGTCAACCACCAGTACACACAGCAGAACCTAAACCCATACCATTATTGCTAAGCAGCAAGACAGGGGCCCATTGCACTCCCACGGGGCCTTTTAAAATGCAATCCATAACCCGGATTTGCCAGGAACCCTTCTTACTCCTCCTACTTGCATGTGACACTGGGCTTAGGATCTGCATAGGAAACACACACACAAGCACACACCTACCTTTGTTGCCTGCAGATGCCTCCTTGGCTGTCCCCAAACGGTATCAAACCAACACCCACGGGAAGCTGTAAGCATAGAGGACATGCCTGCACCCCATTGGACTTACCTGTGTGGGTTAAACCCGGGTTATTTGACAACCTATGGCGGTGATGGTTCTGCTCAGGCAGAGCAGTGCTGATGCTCCTCATAAAGCTGTCGCTGCTGTGAAGGTTCTAGGTGACATCACAAATCCCTATGGTTACATACACAACAAAGCTGGGTTGTTGTTGTTTACACTCTGCAAGGCCTGTGGAAGTGAGTGACATCATAGCACTGTAGTTCTGAGGGTTCTAGATGGATGCAACAATCTCCTGTTGCTTCTATGAAGGCCATAATAGACGACATCACCAAACAGCTCCATAGTCACATACACAGCAAAGGAGAGATGTTGTTTACACCTAGTGATGTCAGTGGTATTGAGTGACATCACAGCACAGTGCTAAGGCTCCTGGGCCTGGACACAGCAGCGGCTGCAATATCTCAACGGAGAATACGTTTATATATATGTGTGTGTGTGCGCGTATATATATATATATATATATATATATATATATATATATATATATTTCTCCGCCGAAATCACTTTTAAACCCATTTCCACCTTTTTTTCCCTTCTCTTCCTCTTACTTTTTTTTCACGTTTTTTTACGTTTTTCTCCTTTTCGCCTCTTTTCTGGGCGTATTATTCTTCTTTTTCTTCTTTTTTTTCGTCTAATGCATACCCCATCAGTGCAGCAATGCTTATTCAATACCGCCAGCAGATGGAGACACTGGGGGATAATTTTCTAAGGATTTATACTGATTTTTCCTGTCTGAATTTGTCGCACAGAAAGTTGCAGGCCAAATATGTGTGACATTTCTGCGACTTTAGCTTCTAGAGCATTTTTACAACATTATACATAGGTGCTGAATACATAAAAAGCGACTGTTCAGCGACAGACAAGTCGCATCGGCTGAAAGTAGGCCAGAATGTCAGTCCATGTTGGAGCAGGTTTAGATACAGTCTAAAGTATAGATCTCAAAGTCTGTGCACAGAATTTAGCAAGGGCCTCGCACCTTCTGATGCATCAGGTAGGTGCACAATAGCATAGCCTAACCCTCTGTACTTTGGTCTATATTGATGCGGGACATAGACAGCCAGCTGATGACCAATCCATTAGTGCAATGGATGGCTAGAAGCATTTGTCTTTGCCTTTGCAATACCACAGAAGCAATGCATGGTCAATGTACAGCAATGACACACCTGTGTGAACAGCCAGGAGACCCCCCCCCCCCATGTTATGTTACATAGTTACATAGTTAGTACGGTCGAAAAAAGACATATGTCCATCAAGTTCAACCAGGGAATTAAGGGGTAGGGGTGTGGCGCGATATTGGGGAAGGGATGAGATTTTATATTTCTTCATAAGCATTAATCTTATTTTGTCAATTAGGAACATTCAGCACCCACCCGCTATCAAGGCAGCTGCCTATCATGTCATGCCCTACCTGCACAGGTGTGCTGGCTACTCAAATGATCCAATTAAGGAGGCCATTTAGTCAGCAGCAGCAGAAGTCCTGTGCCTGGACGCTCCAACAGCGGCCAGACACAAGCAGAAGCAGAAGCAGCAGAAGCAGCAGCAGCACCACCTTTTGTTTTTTGGCTGCAGCAGCAGCAAGGCCCACAGGGCTGGCTAGCTGGCTAGCCAGCAAGCAGGTAGCAATGAAAGTAGGAATCTTTCTTTTTAACCCTGTAAGGGGGTGGTGCACTGTACCCGAAGATACTGCCATATCGGGTCAATGCATAGGGCGACGGAAGCAAGCTTCGAAATCGGCCCCCGTTCTCAAAAATCCATTTAATATATGGTCCCCAGATAGGGGACGTATCATATATTAAACTGATAAGAACAGATACTACACTTGATCTTAGCCAAAAGGCCGAGAAGCGATAACCGTGAAAGGGGCGGGCCCAACAAGGTGCCCTTCATGGGCACTATCACTGCTTGCTGTCAGGGAGGCTGCCAGACAATTTTCCATGCACACTCTGGGCTGGGGGGCAGTCAACCACCAGTACACACAGCAGAACCTAAACCCATACCATTATTGCTAAGCAGCAAGACAGGGGCCCATTGCACTCCCACGGGGCCTTTTTAAATGCAATCCATAACCCGGATTTGCCAGGAACCCTTCTTACTCCTCCTACTTGCATGTGACACTGGGCTTAGGATCTGCATAGGAAACACACACACAAGCACACACCTACCTTTGTTGCCTGCAGATGCCTCCTTGGCTGTCCCCAAACGGTATCAAACCAACACCCACGGGAAGCTGTAAGCATAGAGGACATGCCTGCACCCCATTGGACTTACCTGTGTGGGTTAAACCCGGGTTATTTGACAACCTATGGCGGTGATGGTTCTGCTCAGGCAGAGCAGTGCTGATGCTCCTCATAAAGCTGTCGCTGCTGTGAAGGTTCTAGGTGACATCACAAATCCCTATGGTTACATACACAACAAAGCTGGGTTGTTGTTGTTTACACTCTGCAAGGCCTGTGGAAGTGAGTGACATCATAGCACTGTAGTTCTGAGGGTTCTAGATGGATGCAACAATCTCCTGTTGCTTCTATGAAGGCCATAATAGACGACATCACCAAACAGCTCCATAGTCACATACACAGCAAAGGAGAGATGTTGTTTACACCTAGTGATGTCAGTGGTATTGAGTGACATCACAGCACAGTGCTAAGGCTCCTGGGCCTGGACACAGCAGCGGCTGCAATATCTCAACGGAGAATACGTTTATATATATGTGTGTGTGTGCGCGTATATATATATATATATATATATATATATATATATATATATATATATATTTCTCCGCCGAAATCACTTTTAAACCCATTTCCACCTTTTTTTCCCTTCTCTTCCTCTTACTTTTTTTTCACGTTTTTTTACGTTTTTCTCCTTTTCGCCTCTTTTCTGGGCGTATTATTCTTCTTTTTCTTCTTTTTTTTCGTCTAATGCATACCCCATCAGTGCAGCAATGCTTATTCAATACCGCCAGCAGATGGAGACACTGGGGGATAATTTTCTAAGGATTTATACTGATTTTTCCTGTCTGAATTTGTCGCACAGAAAGTTGCAGGCCAAATATGTGTGACATTTCTGCGACTTTAGCTTCTAGAGCATTTTTACAACATTATACATAGGTGCTGAATACATAAAAAGCGACTGTTCAGCGACAGACAAGTCGCATCGGCTGAAAGTAGGCCAGAATGTCAGTCCATGTTGGAGCAGGTTTAGATACAGTCTAAAGTATAGATCTCAAAGTCTGTGCACAGAATTTAGCAAGGGCCTCGCACCTTCTGATGCATCAGGTAGGTGCACAATAGCATAGCCTAACCCTCTGTACTTTGGTCTATATTGATGCGGGACATAGACAGCCAGCTGATGACCAATCCATTAGTGCAATGGATGGCTGGAAGCATTTGTCTTTGCCTTTGCAATACCACAGAAGCAATGCATGGTCAATGTACAGCAATGACACACCTGTGTGAACAGCCAGGAGACCCCCCCCCCCCCCATGTTATGTTACATAGTTACATAGTTAGTACGGTCGAAAAAAGACATATGTCCATCAAGTTCAACCAGGGAATTAAGGGGTAGGGGTGTGGCGCGATATTGGGGAAGGGATGAGATTTTATATTTCTTCATAAGCATTAATCTTATTTTGTCAATTAGGAACATTCAGCACCCACCCGCTATCAAGGCAGCTGCCTATCATGTCATGCCCTACCTGCACAGGTGTGCTGGCTACTCAAATGATCCAATTAAGGAGGCCATTTAGTCAGCAGCAGCAGAAGTCCTGTGCCTGGACGCTCCAACAGCGGCCAGACACAAGCAGAAGCAGAAGCAGCAGAAGCAGCAGCAGCACCACCTTTTGTTTTTTGGCTGCAGCAGCAGCAAGGCCCACAGGGCTGGCTAGCTGGCTAGCCAGCAAGCAGGTAGCAATGAAAGTAGGAATCTTTCTTTTTAACCCTGTAAGGGGGTGGTGCACTGTACCCGAAGATACTGCCATATCGGGTCAATGCATAGGGCGACGGAAGCAAGCTTCGAAATCGGCCCCCGTTCTCAAAAATCCATTTAATATATGGTCCCCAGATAGGGGACGTATCAGATATTAAACTGATAAGAACAGATACTACACTTGATCTTAGCCAAAAGGCCGAGAAGCGATAACCGTGAAAGGGGCGGGCCCAACAAGGTGCCCTTCATGGGCACTATCACTGCTTGCTGTCAGGGAGGCTGCCAGACAATTTTCCATGCACACTCTGGGCTGGGGGGCAGTCAACCACCAGTACACACAGCAGAACCTAAACCCATACCATTATTGCTAAGCAGCAAGACAGGGGCCCATTGCACTCCCACGGGGCCTTTTTAAATGCAATCCATAACCCGGATTTGCCAGGAACCCTTCTTACTCCTCCTACTTGCATGTGACACTGGGCTTAGGATCTGCATAGGAAACACACACACAAGCACACACCTACCTTTGTTGCCTGCAGATGCCTCCTTGGCTGTCCCCAAACGGTATCAAACCAACACCCACGGGAAGCTGTAAGCATAGAGGACATGCCTGCACCCCATTGGACTTACCTGTGTGGGTTAAACCCGGGTTATTTGACAACCTATGGCGGTGATGGTTCTGCTCAGGCAGAGCAGTGCTGATGCTCCTCATAAAGCTGTCGCTGCTGTGAAGGTTCTAGGTGACATCACAAATCCCTATGGTTACATACACAACAAAGCTGGGTTGTTGTTGTTTACACTCTGCAAGGCCTGTGGAAGTGAGTGACATCATAGCACTGTAGTTCTGAGGGTTCTAGATGGATGCAACAATCTCCTGTTGCTTCTATGAAGGCCATAATAGACGACATCACCAAACAGCTCCAAAGTCACATACACAGCAAAGGAGAGATGTTGTTTACACCTAGTGATGTCAGTGGTATTGAGTGACATCACAGCACAGTGCTAAGGCTCCTGGGCCTGGACACAGCAGCGGCTGCAATATCTCAACGGAGAATACGTTTATATATATGTGTGTGTGTGCGCGTATATATATATATATATATATATATATATATATATATATATATATTTTTTTTTCCGCCGAAATCACTTTTAAACCCATTTCCACCTTTTTTTCCCTTCTCTTCCTCTTACTTTTTTTTCACGTTTTTTTACGTTTTTCTCCTTTTCGCCTCTTTTCTGGGCGTATTATTCTTCTTTTTCTTCTTTTTTTTCGTCTAATGCATACCCCATCAGTGCAGCAATGCTTATTCAATACCGCCAGCAGATGGAGACACTGGGGGATAATTTTCTAAGGATTTATACTGATTTTTCCTGTCTGAATTTGTCGCACAGAAAGTTGCAGGCCAAATATGTGTGACATTTCTGCGACTTTAGCTTCTAGAGCATTTTTACAACATTATACATAGGTGCTGAATACATAAAAAGCGACTGTTCAGCGACAGACAAGTCGCATCGGCTGAAAGTAGGCCAGAATGTCAGTCCATGTTGGAGCAGGTTTAGATACAGTCTAAAGTATAGATCTCAAAGTCTGTGCACAGAATTTAGCAAGGGCCTCGCACCTTCTGATGCATCAGGTAGGTGCACAATAGCATAGCCTAACCCTCTGTACTTTGGTCTATATTGATGCGGGACATAGACAGCCAGCTGATGACCAATCCATTAGTGCAATGGATGGCTGGAAGCATTTGTCTTTGCCTTTGCAATACCACAGAAGCAATGCATGGTCAATGTACAGCAATGACACACCTGTGTGAACAACCAGGAGACCCCCCCCCCCCCATGTTATGTTACATAGTTACATAGTTAGTACGGTCGAAAAAAGACATATGTCCATCAAGTTCAACCAGGGAATTAAGGGGTAGGGGTGTGGCGCGATATTGGGGAAGGGATGAGATTTTATATTTCTTCATAAGCATTAATCTTATTTTGTCAATTAGGAACATTCAGCACCCACCCGCTATCAAGGCAGCTGCCTATCATGTCATGCCCTACCTGCACAGGTGTGCTGGCTACTCAAATGATCCAATTAAGGAGGCCATTTAGTCAGCAGCAGCAGAAGTCCTGTGCCTGGACGCTCCAACAGCGGCCAGACACAAGCAGAAGCAGAAGCAGCAGAAGCAGCAGCAGCACCACCTTTTGTTTTTTGGCTGCAGCAGCAGCAAGGCCCACAGGGCTGGCTAGCTGGCTAGCCAGCAAGCAGGTAGCAATGAAAGTAGGAATCTTTCTTTTTAACCCTGTAAGGGGGTGGTGCACTGTACCCGAAGATACTGCCATATCGGGTCAATGCATAGGGCGACGGAAGCAAGCTTCGAAATCGGCCCCCGTTCTCAAAAATCCATTTAATATATGGTCCCCAGATAGGGGACGTATCAGATATTAAACTGATAAGAACAGATACTACACTTGATCTTAGCCAAAAGGCCGAGAAGCGATAACCGTGAAAGGGGCGGGCCCAACAAGGTGCCCTTCATGGGCACTATCACTGCTTGCTGTCAGGGAGGCTGCCAGACAATTTTCCATGCACACTCTGGGCTGGGGGGCAGTCAACCACCAGTACACACAGCAGAACCTAAACCCATACCATTATTGCTAAGCAGCAAGACAGGGGCCCATTGCACTCCCACGGGGCCTTTTTAAATGCAATCCATAACCCGGATTTGCCAGGAACCCTTCTTACTCCTCCTACTTGCATGTGACACTGGGCTTAGGATCTGCATAGGAAACACACACACAAGCACACACCTACCTTTGTTGCCTGCAGATGCCTCCTTGGCTGTCCCCAAACGGTATCAAACCAACACCCACGGGAAGCTGTAAGCATAGAGGACATGCCTGCACCCCATTGGACTTACCTGTGTGGGTTAAACCCGGGTTATTTGACAACCTATGGCGGTGATGGTTCTGCTCAGGCAGAGCAGTGCTGATGCTCCTCATAAAGCTGTCGCTGCTGTGAAGGTTCTAGGTGACATCACAAATCCCTATGGTTACATACACAACAAAGCTGGGTTGTTGTTGTTTACACTCTGCAAGGCCTGTGGAAGTGAGTGACATCATAGCACTGTAGTTCTGAGGGTTCTAGATGGATGCAACAATCTCCTGTTGCTTCTATGAAGGCCATAATAGACGACATCACCAAACAGCTCCATAGTCACATACACAGCAAAGGAGAGATGTTGTTTACACCTAGTGATGTCAGTGGTATTGAGTGACATCACAGCACAGTGCTAAGGCTCCTGGGCCTGGACACAGCAGCGGCTGCAATATCTCAACGGAGAATACGTTTATATATATGTGTGTGTGTGCGCGTATATATATATATATATATATATATATATATATATATATATATATTTCTCCGCCGAAATCACTTTTAAACCCATTTCCACCTTTTTTTCCCTTCTCTTCCTCTTACTTTTTTTTCACGTTTTTTTTACGTTTTTCTCCTTTTCGCCTCTTTTCTGGGCGTATTATTCTTCTTTTTCTTCTTTTTTTTCGTCTAATGCATACCCCATCAGTGCAGCAATGCTTATTCAATACCGCCAGCAGATGGAGACACTGGGGGATAATTTTCTAAGGATTTATACTGATTTTTCCTGTCTGAATTTGTCGCACAGAAAGTTGCAGGCCAAATATGTGTGACATTTCTGCGACTTTAGCTTCTAGAGCATTTTTACAACATTATACATAGGTGCTGAATACATAAAAAGCGACTGTTCAGCGACAGACAAGTCGCATCGGCTGAAAGTAGGCCAGAATGTCAGTCCATGTTGGAGCAGGTTAAGATACAGTCTAAAGTATAGATCTCAAAGTCTGTGCACAGAATTTAGCAAGGGCCTCACACCTTCTGATGCATCAGGTAGGTGCACAATAGCATAGCCTAACCCTCTGTACTTTGGTCTATATTGATGCGGGACATAGACAGCCAGCTGATGACCAATCCATTAGTGCAATGGATGGCTGGAAGCATTTGTCTTTGCCTTTGCAATACCACAGAAGCAATGCATGGTCAATGTACAGCAATGACACACCTGTGTGAACAGCCAGGAGACCCCCCCCCCCCCATGTTATGTTACATAGTTACATAGTTAGTACGGTCGAAAAAAGACATATGTCCATCAAGTTCAACAAGGGAATTAAGGGGTAGGGGTGTGGCGCGATATTGGGGAAGGGATGAGATTTTATATTTCTTCATAAGCATTAATCTTATTTTGTCAATTAGGAACATTCAGCACCCACCCGCTATCAAGGCAGCTGCCTATCATGTCATGCCCTACCTGCACAGGTGTGCTGGCTACTCAAATGATCCAATTAAGGAGGCCATTTAGTCAGCAGCAGCAGAAGTCCTGTGCCTGGACGCTCCAACAGCGGCCAGACACAAGCAGAAGCAGAAGCAGCAGAAGCAGCAGAAGCAGCAGCAGCACCACCTTTTGTTTTTTGGCTGCAGCAGCAGCAAGGCCCACAGGGCTGGCTAGCTGGCTAGCCAGCAAGCAGGTAGCAATGAAAGTAGGAATCTTTCTTTTTAACCCTGTAAGGGGGTGGTGCACTGTACCCGAAGATACTGCCATATCGGGTCAATGCATAGAGCGACGGAAGCAAGCTTCGAAATCGGCCCCCGTTCTCAAAAATCCATTTAATATATGGTCCCCAGATAGGGGACGTATCAGATATTAAACTGATAAGAACAGATACTACACTTGATCTTAGCCAAAAGGCCGAGAAGCGATAACCGTGAAAGGGGCGGGCCCAACAAGGTGCCCTTCATGGGCACTATCACTGCTTGCTGTCAGGGAGGCTGCCAGACAATTTTCCATGCACACTCTGGGCTGGGGGGCAGTCAACCACCAGTACACACAGCAGAACCTAAACCCATACCATTATTGCTAAGCAGCAAGACAGGGGCCCATTGCACTCCCACGGGGCCTTTTTAAATGCAATCCATAACCCGGATTTGCCAGGAACCCTTCTTACTCCTCCTACTTGCATGTGACACTGGGCTTAGGATCTGCATAGGAAACACACACACAAGCACACACCTACCTTTGTTGCCTGCAGATGCCTCCTTGGCTGTCCCCAAACGGTATCAAACCAACACCCACGGGAAGCTGTAAGCATAGAGGACATGCCTGCACCCCATTGGACTTACCTGTGTGGGTTAAACCCGGGTTATTTGACAACCTATGGCGGTGATGGTTCTGCTCAGGCAGAGCAGTGCTGATGCTCCTCATAAAGCTGTCGCTGCTGTGAAGGTTCTAGGTGACATCACAAATCCCTATGGTTACATACACAACAAAGCTGGGTTGTTGTTGTTTACACTCTGCAAGGCCTGTGGAAGTGAGTGACATCATAGCACTGTAGTTCTGAGGGTTCTAGATGGATGCAACAATCTCCTGTTGCTTCTATGAAGGCCATAATAGACGACATCACCAAACAGCTCCATAGTCACATACACAGCAAAGGAGAGATGTTGTTTACACCTAGTGATGTCAGTGGTATTGAGTGACATCACAGCACAGTGCTAAGGCTCCTGGGCCTGGACACAGCAGCGGCTGCAATATCTCAACGGAGAATACGTTTATATATATGTGTGTGTGTGCGCATATATATATATATATATATATATATATATATATATATTTCTCCGCCGAAATCACTTTTAAACCCATTTCCACCTTTTTTTCCCTTCTCTTCCTCTTACTTTTTTTTCACGTTTTTTTTACGTTTTTCTCCTTTTCGCCTCTTTTCTGGGCGTATTATTCTTCTTTTTCTTCTTTTTTTTCGTCTAATGCATACCCCATCAGTGCAGCAATGCTTATTCAATACCGCCAGCAGATGGAGACACTGGGGGATAATTTTCTAAGGATTTATACTGATTTTTCCTGTCTGAATTTGTCGCACAGAAAGTTGCAGGCCAAATATGTGTGACATTTCTGCGACTTTAGCTTCTAGAGCATTTTTACAACATTATACATAGGTGCTGAATACATAAAAAGCGACTGTTCAGCGACAGACAAGTCGCATCGGCTGAAAGTAGGCCAGAATGTCAGTCCATGTTGGAGCAGGTTTAGATACAGTCTAAAGTATAGATCTCAAAGTCTGTGCACAGAATTTAGCAAGGGCCTCGCACCTTCTGATGCATCAGGTAGGTGCACAATAGCATAGCCTAACCCTCTGTACTTTGGTCTATATTGATGCGGGACATAGACAGCCAGCTGATGACCAATCCATTAGTGCAATGGATGGCTGGAAGCATTTGTCTTTGCCTTTGCAATACCACAGAAGCAATGCATGGTCAATGTACAGCAATGACACACCTGTGTGAACAGCCAGGAGACCCCCCCCCCCCCATGTTATGTTACATAGTTACATAGTTAGTACGGTCGAAAAAAGACATATGTCCATCAAGTTCAACCAGGGAATTAAGGGGTAGGGGTGTGGCGCGATATTGGGGAAGGGATGAGATTTTATATTTCTTCATAAGCATTAATCTTATTTTGTCAATTAGGAACATTCAGCACCCACCCGCTATCAAGGCAGCTGCCTATCATGTCATGCCCTACCTGCACAGGTGTGCTGGCTACTCAAATGATCCAATTAAGGAGGCCATTTAGTCAGCAGCAGCAGAAGTCCTGTGCCTGGACGCTCCAACAGCGGCCAGACACAAGCAGAAGCAGAAGCAGCAGAAGCAGCAGCAGCACCACCTTTTGTTTTTTGGCTGCAGCAGCAGCAAGGCCCACAGGGCTGGCTAGCTGGCTAGCCAGCAAGCAGGTAGCAATGAAAGTAGGAATCTTTCTTTTTAACCCTGTAAGGGGGTGGTGCACTGTACCCGAAGATACTGCCATATCGGGTCAATGCATAGGGCGACGGAAGCAAGCTTCGAAATCGGCCCCCGTTCTCAAAAATCCATTTAATATATGGTCCCCAGATAGGGGACGTATCAGATATTAAACTGATAAGAACAGATACTACACTTGATCTTAGCCAAAAGGCCGAGAAGCGATAACCGTGAAAGGGGCGGGCCCAACAAGGTGCCC
Organism: Hyla sarda; assembly: GCF_029499605.1. Lineage (NCBI taxonomy): Eukaryota > Metazoa > Chordata > Amphibia > Anura > Hylidae > Hyla > Hyla sarda. The sequence continues at coordinate 17,160 of NW_026609468.1, forward strand.
TTCATGGGCACTATCACTGCTTGCTGTCAGGGAGGCTGCCAGACAATTTTCCATGCACACTCTGGGCTGGGGGGCAGTCAACCACCAGTACACACAGCAGAACCTAAACCCATACCATTATTGCTAAGCAGCAAGACAGGGGCCCATTGCACTCCCACGGGGCCTTTTTAAATGCAATCCATAACCCGGATTTGCCAGGAACCCTTCTTACTCCTCCTACTTGCATGTGACACTGGGCTTAGGATCTGCATAGGAAACACACACACAAGCACACACCTACCTTTGTTGCCTGCAGATGCCTCCTTGGCTGTCCCCAAACGGTATCAAACCAACACCCACGGGAAGCTGTAAGCATAGAGGACATGCCTGCACCCCATTGGACTTACCTGTGTGGGTTAAACCCGGGTTATTTGACAACCTATGGCGGTGATGGTTCTGCTCAGGCAGAGCAGTGCTGATGCTCCTCATAAAGCTGTCGCTGCTGTGAAGGTTCTAGGTGACATCACAAATCCCTATGGTTACATACACAACAAAGCTGGGTTGTTGTTGTTTACACTCTGCAAGGCCTGTGGAAGTGAGTGACATCATAGCACTGTAGTTCTGAGGGTTCTAGATGGATGCAACAATCTCCTGTTGCTTCTATGAAGGCCATAATAGACGACATCACCAAACAGCTCCATAGTCACATACACAGCAAAGGAGAGATGTTGTTTACACCTAGTGATGTCAGTGGTATTGAGTGACATCACAGCACAGTGCTAAGGCTCCTGGGCCTGGACACAGCAGCGGCTGCAATATCTCAACGGAGAATACGTTTATATATATGTGTGTGTGTGCGCGTATATATATATATATATATATATATATATATATATATATTTCTCCGCCGAAATCACTTTTAAACCCATTTCCACCTTTTTTTCCCTTCTCTTCCTCTTACTTTTTTTTCACGTTTTCTTTACGTTTTTCTCCTTTTCGCCTCTTTTCTGGGCGTATTATTCTTCTTTTTCTTCTTTTTTTTCGTCTAATGCATACCCCATCAGTGCAGCAATGCTTATTCAATACCGCCAGCAGATGGAGACACTGGGGGATAATTTTCTAAGGATTTATACTGATTTTTCCTGTCTGAATTTGTCGCACAGAAAGTTGCAGGCCAAATATGTGTGACATTTCTGCGACTTTAGCTTCTAGAGCATTTTTACAACATTATACATAGGTGCTGAATACATAAAAAGCGACTGTTCAGCGACAGACAAGTCGCATCGGCTGAAAGTAGGCCAGAATGTCAGTCCATGTTGGAGCAGGTTTAGATACAGTCTAAAGTATAGATCTCAAAGTCTGTGCACAGAATTTAGCAAGGGCCTCGCACCTTCTGATGCATCAGGTAGGTGCACAATAGCATAGCCTAACCCTCTGTACTTTGGTCTATATTGATGCGGGACATAGACAGCCAGCTGATGACCAATCCATTAGTGCAATGGATGGCTGGAAGCATTTGTCTTTGCCTTTGCAATACCACAGAAGCAATGCATGGTCAATGTACAGCAATGACACACCTGTGTGAACAGCCAGGAGACCCCCCCCCCCCCCATGTTATGTTACATAGTTACATAGTTAGTACGGTCGAAAAAAGACATATGTCCATCAAGTTCAACCAGGGAATTAAGGGGTAGGGGTGTGGCGCGATATTGGGGAAGGGATGAGATTTTATATTTCTTCATAAGCATTAATCTTATTTTGTCAATTAGGAACATTCAGCACCCACCCGCTATCAAGGCAGCTGCCTATCATGTCATGCCCTACCTGCACAGGTGTGCTGGCTACTCAAATGATCCAATTAAGGAGGCCATTTAGTCAGCAGCAGCAGAAGTCCTGTGCCTGGACGCTCCAACAGCGGCCAGACACAAGCAGAAGCAGAAGCAGCAGAAGCAGCAGCAGCACCACCTTTTGTTTTTTGGCTGCAGCAGCAGCAAGGCCCACAGGGCTGGCTAGCTGGCTAGCCAGCAAGCAGGTAGCAATGAAAGTAGGAATCTTTCTTTTTAACCCTGTAAGGGGGTGGTGCACTGTACCCGAAGATACTGCCATATCGGGTCAATGCATAGGGCGACGGAAGCAAGCTTCGAAATCGGCCCCCGTTCTCAAAAATCCATTTAATATATGGTCCCCAGATAGGGGACGTATCAGATATTAAACTGATAAGAACAGATACTACACTTGATCTTAGCCAAAAGGCCGAGAAGCGATAACCGTGAAAGGGGCGGGCCCAACAAGGTGCCCTTCATGGGCACTATCACTGCTTGCTGTCAGGGAGGCTGCCAGACAATTTTCCATGCACACTCTGGGCTGGGGGGCAGTCAACCACCAGTACACACAGCAGAACCTAAACCCATACCATTATTGCTAAGCAGCAAGACAGGGGCCCATTGCACTCCCACGGGGCCTTTTTAAATGCAATCCATAACCCGGATTTGCCAGGAACCCTTCTTACTCCTCCTACTTGCATGTGACACTGGGCTTAGGATCTGCATAGGAAACACACACACAAGCACACACCTACCTTTGTTGCCTGCAGATGCCTCCTTGGCTGTCCCCAAACGGTATCAAACCAACACCCACGGGAAGCTGTAAGCATAGAGGACATGCCTGCACCCCATTGGACTTACCTGTGTGGGTTAAACCCGGGTTATTTGACAACCTATGGCGGTGATGGTTCTGCTCAGGCAGAGCAGTGCTGATGCTCCTCATAAAGCTGTCGCTGCTGTGAAGGTTCTAGGTGACATCACAAATCCCTATGGTTACATACACAACAAAGCTGGGTTGTTGTTGTTTACACTCTGCAAGGCCTGTGGAAGTGAGTGACATCATAGCACTGTAGTTCTGAGGGTTCTAGATGGATGCAACAATCTCCTGTTGCTTCTATGAAGGCCATAATAGACGACATCACCAAACAGCTCCATAGTCACATACACAGCAAAGGAGAGATGTTGTTTACACCTAGTGATGTCAGTGGTATTGAGTGACATCACAGCACAGTGCTAAGGCTCCTGGGCCTGGACACAGCAGCGGCTGCAATATCTCAACGGAGAATACGTTTATATATATGTGTGTGTGTGCGCGTATATATATATATATATATATATATATATTTCTCCGCCGAAATCACTTTTAAACCCATTTCCACCTTTTTTTCCCTTCTCTTCCTCTTACTTTTTTTTCACGTTTTTTTACGTTTTTCTCCTTTTCGCCTCTTTTCTGGGCGTATTATTCTTCTTTTTCTTCTTTTTTTTCGTCTAATGCATACCCCATCAGTGCAGCAATGCTTATTCAATACCGCCAGCAGATGGAGACACTGGGGGATAATTTTCTAAGGATTTATACTGATTTTTCCTGTCTGAATTTGTCGCACAGAAAGTTGCAGGCCAAATATGTGTGACATTTCTGCGACTTTAGCTTCTAGAGCATTTTTACAACATTATACATAGGTGCTGAATACATAAAAAGCGACTGTTCAGCGACAGACAAGTCGCATCGGCTGAAAGTAGGCCAGAATGTCAGTCCATGTTGGAGCAGGTTTAGATACAGTCTAAAGTATAGATCTCAAAGTCTGTGCACAGAATTTAGCAAGGGCCTCGCACCTTCTGATGCATCAGGTAGGTGCACAATAGCATAGCCTAACCCTCTGTACTTTGGTCTATATTGATGCGGGACATAGACAGCCAGCTGATGACCAATCCATTAGTGCAATGGATGGCTGGAAGCATTTGTCTTTGCCTTTGCAATACCACAGAAGCAATGCATGGTCAATGTACAGCAATGACACACCTGTGTGAACAGCCAGGAGACCCCCCCCCCCATGTTATGTTACATAGTTATATAGTTAGTACGGTCGAAAAAAGACATATGTCCATCAAGTTCAACCAGGGAATTAAGGGGTAGGGGTGTGGCGCGATATTGGGGAAGGGATGAGATTTTATATTTCTTCATAAGCATTAATCTTATTTTGTCAATTAGGAACATTCAGCACCCACCCGCTATCAAGGCAGCTGCCTATCATGTAATGCCCTACCTGCACAGGTGTGCTGGCTACTCAAATGATCCAATTAAGGAGGCCATTTAGTCAGCAGCAGCAGAAGTCCTGTGCCTGGACGCTCCAACAGCAGCCAGACACAAGCAGAAGCAGAAGCAGCAGAAGCACCACCTTTTGTTTCTTGGCTGCAGCAGCAGCAAGGCCCACAGGGCTGGCTAGCTGGCTAGCCAGCAAGCAGGTAGCAATGAAAGTAGGAATCTTTCTTTTTAACCCTGTAAGGGGGTGGTGCACTGTACCCGAAGATACTGCCATATCGGGTCAATGCATAGGGCGACGGAAGCAAGCTTCGAAATCGGCCCCCGTTCTCAAAAATCCATTTAATATATGGTCCCCAGATAGGGGACGTATCAGATATTAAACTGATAAGAACAGATACTACACTTGATCTTAGCCAAAAGGCCGAGAAGCGATAACCGTGAAAGGGGCGGGCCCAACAAGGTGCCCTTCATGGGCACTATCACTGCTTGCTGTCAGGGAGGCTGCCAGACAATTTTCCATGCACACTCTGGGCTGGGGGGCAGTCAACCACCAGTACACACAGCAGAACCTAAACCCATACCATTATTGCTAAGCAGCAAGACAGGGGCCCATTGCACTCCCACGGGGCCTTTTTAAATGCAATCCATAACCCGGATTTGCCAGGAACCCTTCTTACTCCTCCTACTTGCATGTGACACTGGGCTTAGGATCTGCATAGGAAACACACACACAAGCACACACCTACCTTTGTTGCCTGCAGATGCCTCCTTGGCTGTCCCCAAACGGTATCAAACCAACACCCACGGGAAGCTGTAAGCATAGAGGACATGCCTGCACCCCATTGGACTTACCTGTGTGGGTTAAACCCGGGTTATTTGACAACCTATGGCGGTGATGGTTCTGCTCAGGCAGAGCAGTGCTGATGCTCCTCATAAAGCTGTCGCTGCTGTGAAGGTTCTAGGTGACATCACAAATCCCTATGGTTACATACACAACAAAGCTGGGTTGTTGTTGTTTACACTCTGCAAGGCCTGTGGAAGTGAGTGACATCATAGCACTGTAGTTCTGAGGGTTCTAGATGGATGCAACAATCTCCTGTTGCTTCTATGAAGGCCATAATAGACGACATCACCAAACAGCTCCATAGTCACATACACAGCAAAGGAGAGATGTTGTTTACACCTAGTGATGTCAGTGGTATTGAGTGACATCACAGCACAGTGCTAAGGCTCCTGGGCCTGGACACAGCAGCGGCTGCAATATCTCAACGGAGAATACGTTTATATATATGTGTGTGTGTGCGCGTATATATATATATATATATATATATATATATATATTTCTCCGCCGAAATCACTTTTAAACCCATTTCCACCTTTTTTTCCCTTCTCTTCCTCTTACTTTTTTTTCACGTTTTTTTTACGTTTTTCTCCTTTTCGCCTCTTTTCTGGGCGTATTATTCTTCTTTTTCTTCTTTTTTTTCGTCTAATGCATACCCCATCAGTGCAGCAATGCTTATTCAATACCGCCAGCAGATGGAGACACTGGGGGATAATTTTCTAAGGATTTATACTGATTTTTCCTGTCTGAATTTGTCGCACAGAAAGTTGCAGGCCAAATATGTGTGACATTTCTGCGACTTTAGCTTCTAGAGCATTTTTACAACATTATACATAGGTGCTGAATACATAAAAAGCGACTGTTCAGCGACAGACAAGTCGCATCGGCTGAAAGTAGGCCAGAATGTCAGTCCATGTTGGAGCAGGTTTAGATACAGTCTAAAGTATAGATCTCAAAGTCTGTGCACAGAATTTAGCAAGGGCCTCGCACCTTCTGATGCATCAGGTAGGTGCACAATAGCATAGCCTAACCCTCTGTACTTTGGTCTATATTGATGCGGGACATAGACAGCCAGCTGATGACCAATCCATTAGTGCAATGGATGGCTGGAAGCATTTGTCTTTGCCTTTGCAATACCACAGAAGCAATGCATGGTCAATGTACAGCAATGACACACCTGTGTGAACAGCCAGGAGACCCCCCCCCCCCCCATGTTATGTTACATAGTTACATAGTTAGTACGGTCGAAAAAAGACATATGTCCATCAAGTTCAACCAGGGAATTAAGGGGTAGGGGTGTGGCGCGATATTGGGGAAGGGATGAGATTTTATATTTCTTCATAAGCATTAATCTTATTTTGTCAATTAGGAACATTCAGCACCCACCCGCTATCAAGGCAGCTGCCTATCATGTAATGCCCTACCTGTACAGGTGTGCTGGCTACTCAAATGATCCAATTAAGGAGGCCATTTAGTCAGCAGCAGCAGAAGTCCTGTGCCTGGACGCTCCAACAGCAGCCAGACACAAGCAGAAGCAGAAGCAGCAGAAGCACCACCTTTTGTTTCTTGGCTGCAGCAGCAGCAAGGCCCACAGGGCTGGCTAGCTGGCTAGCCAGCAAGCAGGTAGCAATGAAAGTAGGAATCTTTCTTTTTAACCCTGTAAGGGGGTGGTGCACTGTACCCGAAGATACTGCCATATCGGGTCAATGCATAGGGCGACGGAAGCAAGCTTCGAAATCGGCCCCCGTTCTCAAAAATCCATTTAATATATGGTCCCCAGATAGGGGACGTATCAGATATTAAACTGATAAGAACAGATACTACACTTGATCTTAGCCAAAAGGCCGAGAAGCGATAACCGTGAAAGGGGCGGGCCCAACAAGGTGCCCTTCATGGGCACTATCACTGCTTGCTGTCAGGGAGGCTGCCAGACAATTTTCCATGCACACTCTGGGCTGGGGGGCAGTCAACCACCAGTACACACAGCAGAACCTAAACCCATACCATTATTGCTAAGCAGCAAGACAGGGGCCCATTGCACTCCCACGGGGCCTTTTTAAATGCAATCCATAACCCGGATTTGCCAGGAACCCTTCTTACTCCTCCTACTTGCATGTGACACTGGGCTTAGGATCTGCATAGGAAACACACACACAAGCACACACCTACCTTTGTTGCCTGCAGATGCCTCCTTGGCTGTCCCCAAACGGTATCAAACCAACACCCACGGGAAGCTGTAAGCATAGAGGACATGCCTGCACCCCATTGGACTTACCTGTGTGGGTTAAACCCGGGTTATTTGACAACCTATGGCGGTGATGGTTCTGCTCAGGCAGAGCAGTGCTGATGCTCCTCATAAAGCTGTCGCTGCTGTGAAGGTTCTAGGTGACATCACAAATCCCTATGGTTACATACACAACAAAGCTGGGTTGTTGTTGTTTACACTCTGCAAGGCCTGTGGAAGTGAGTGACATCATAGCACTGTAGTTCTGAGGGTTCTAGATGGATGCAACAATCTCCTGTTGCTTCTATGAAGGCCATAATAGACGACATCACCAAACAGCTCCATAGTCACATACACAGCAAAGGAGAGATGTTGTTTACACCTAGTGATGTCAGTGGTATTGAGTGACATCACAGCACAGTGCTAAGGCTCCTGGGCCTGGACACAGCAGCGGCTGCAATATCTCAACGGAGAATACGTTTATATATATGTGTGTGTGTGCGCGTATATATATATATATATATATATATATATATATATATATATATTTCTCCGCCGAAATCACTTTTAAACCCATTTCCACCTTTTTTTCCCTTCTCTTCCTCTTACTTTTTTTTCACGTTTTTTTACGTTTTTCTCCTTTTCGCCTCTTTTCTGGGCGTATTATTCTTCTTTTTCTTCTTTTTTTTCGTCTAATGCATACCCCATCAGTGCAGCAATGCTTATTCAATACCGCCAGCAGATGGAGACACTGGGGGATAATTTTCTAAGGATTTATACTGATTTTTCCTGTCTGAATTTGTCGCACAGAAAGTTGCAGGCCAAATATGTGTGACATTTCTGCGACTTTAGCTTCTAGAGCATTTTTACAACATTATACATAGGTGCTGAATACATAAAAAGCGACTGTTCAGCGACAGACAAGTCGCATCGGCTGAAAGTAGGCCAGAATGTCAGTCCATGTTGGAGCAGGTTTAGATACAGTCTAAAGTATAGATCTCAAAGTCTGTGCACAGAATTTAGCAAGGGCCTCGCACCTTCTGATGCATCAGGTAGGTGCACAATAGCATAGCCTAACCCTCTGTACTTTGGTCTATATTGATGCGGGACATAGACAGCCAGCTGATGACCAATCCATTAGTGCAATGGATGGCTGGAAGCATTTGTCTTTGCCTTTGCAATACCACAGAAGCAATGCATGGTCAATGTACAGCAATGACACACCTGTGTGAACAGCCAGGAGACCCCCCCCCATGTTATGTTACATAGTTACATAGTTAGTACGGTCGAAAAAAGACATATGTCCATCAAGTTCAACCAGGGAATTAAGGGGTAGGGGTGTGGCGCGATATTGGGGAAGGGATGAGATTTTATATTTCTTCATAAGCATTAATCTTATTTTGTCAATTAGGAACATTCAGCACCCACCCGCTATCAAGGCAGCTGCCTATCATGTCATGCCCTACCTGCACAGGTGTGCTGGCTACTCAAATGATCCAATTAAGGAGGCCATTTAGTCAGCAGCAGCAGAAGTCCTGTGCCTGGACGCTCCAACAGCGGCCAGACACAAGCAGAAGCAGAAGCAGCAGAAGCAGCAGCAGCACCACCTTTTGTTTTTTGGCTGCAGCAGCAGCAAGGCCCACAGGGCTGGCTAGCTGGCTAGCCAGCAAGCAGGTAGCAATGAAAGTAGGAATCTTTCTTTTTAACCCTGTAAGGGGGTGGTGCACTGTACCCGAAGATACTGCCATATCGGGTCAATGCATAGGGCGACGGAAGCAAGCTTCGAAATCGGCCCCCGTTCTCAAAAATCCATTTAATATATGGTCCCCAGATAGGGGACGTATCAGATATTAAACTGATAAGAACAGATTTTTTTTTTTTTTTTTTTTTTTTTATCTAAAGCCGAGGAACGTGCTTTCGATTCACCCAAAGTGCAAGAAAAAGTGCAAACGTGTTACACTAAAAAAACGTGCACAAAGGATGCGGTCTATCGCAAGCCCTTCTCCGATAGGAGAGAGGCCCCCCAACAAACCTTACCCTTCGCCTCCGGACCAAAAGGTACCTGCGAGGTTCCAGGTTCGATGTCCCTTTTCGCCGAAGCTACTAGGAGACCACAAATGCTCCCGGCATCCCCCTTGGCGTTAGCCAAGGTATCTGCCCGCAGAGCCGATTACGGTAGGTACCCTGCGAAGCAGGAGTACCCGGGGTGTTTGCAGGGAGGTGCGGAACCTAATGGCCACACACACCTCCCCTAGACCGCCAGGAGGGACACCCAGAAGGGCTACCGCATCCTGACAAATCCTGTGAACACACAACACGCAAAAAGTGACACAGTGAGACAAAAAATAAATAAATAAGTGAATGTGTGCAGATATACTGCCCGGACATCCGGCCGGATCTATAAAAATTTCTCTGATCCTAGCCAGAAGGCCGGGAATCAAGAGGTGAGTGCCACAAGGTGAAGAGATTATGGTGCCCGTGCTTCAACTCAGTGAGCCTATTCTCCCAGTGAGTTTCGGCACCTCGGGGTCACCACTCCCCGAGGCACAAAAGTACCTCGGCTCTAGACCCTCTCAGCCTCATGGCGAGACCCGGAGGGAACAGGTCACATCGGGGCAGCCGTCGAGCTGATTCCTCAGAACCAGCCCCGGAAAGCCCTGGTACACCTGCATCCTCCATGCAGCACCCATCCCCACCAGCATGAAAACTGATAAGAACAGATACTACACTTGATCTTAGCCAAAAGGCCGAGAAGCGATAACCGTGAAAGGGGCGGGCCCAACAAGGTGCCCTTCATGGGTACTATCACTGCTTGCTGTCAGGGAGGCTGCCAGACAATTTTCCATGCACACTCTGGGCTGGGGGGCAGTCAACCACCAGTACACACAGCAGAACCTAAACCCATACCATTATTGCTAAGCAGCAAGACAGGGGCCCATTGCACTCCCACGGGGCCTTTTTAAATGCAATCCATAACCCGGATTTGCCAGGAACCCTTCTTACTCCTCCTACTTGCATGTGACACTGGGCTTAGGATCTGCATAGGAAACACACACACAAGCACACACCTACCTTTGTTGCCTGCAGATGCCTCCTTGGCTGTCCCCAAACGGTATCAAACCAACACCCACGGGAAGCTGTAAGCATAGAGGACATGCCTGCACCCCATTGGACTTACCTGTGTGGGTTAAACCCGGGTTATTTGACAACCTATGGCGGTGATGGTTCTGCTCAGGCAGAGCAGTGCTGATGCTCCTCATAAAGCTGTCGCTGCTGTGAAGGTTCTAGGTGACATCACAAATCCCTATGGTTACATACACAACAAAGCTGGGTTGTTGTTGTTTACACTCTGCAAGGCCTGTGGAAGTGAGTGACATCATAGCACTGTAGTTCTGAGGGTTCTAGATGGATGCAACAATCTCCTGTTGCTTCTATGAAGGCCATAATAGACGACATCACCAAACAGCTCCATAGTCACATACACAGCAAAGGAGAGATGTTGTTTACACCTAGTGATGTCAGTGGTATTGAGTGACATCACAGCACAGTGCTAAGGCTCCTGGGCCTGGACACAGCAGCGGCTGCAATATCTCAACGGAGAATACGTTTATATATATGTGTGTGTGTGCGCGTATATATATATATATATATATATATATATATATATTTCTCCGCCGAAATCACTTTTAAACCCATTTCCACCTTTTTTTCCCTTCTCTTCCTCTTACTTTTTTTTCACGTTTTTTTTACGTTTTTCTCCTTTTCGCCTCTTTTCTGGGCGTATTATTCTTCTTTTTCTTCTTTTTTTTCGTCTAATGCATACCCCATCAGTGCAGCAATGCTTATTCAATACCGCCAGCAGATGGAGACACTGGGGGATAATTTTCTAAGGATTTATACTGATTTTTCCTGTCTGAATTTGTCGCACAGAAAGTTGCAGGCCAAATATGTGTGACATTTCTGCGACTTTAGCTTCTAGAGCATTTTTACAACATTATACATAGGTGCTGAATACATAAAAAGCGACTGTTCAGCGACAGACAAGTCGCATCGGCTGAAAGTAGGCCAGAATGTCAGTCCATGTTGGAGCAGGTTTAGATACAGTCTAAAGTATAGATCTCAAAGTCTGTGCACAGAATTTAGCAAGGGCCTCGCACCTTCTGATGCATCAGGTAGGTGCACAATAGCATAGCCTAACCCTCTGTACTTTGGTCTATATTGATGCGGGACATAGACAGCCAGCTGATGACCAATCCATTAGTGCAATGGATGGCTGGAAGCATTTGTCTTTGCCTTTGCAATACCACAGAAGCAATGCATGGTCAATGTACAGCAATGACACACCTGTGTGAACAGCCAGGAGACCCCCCCCCCCCATGTTATGTTACATAGTTACATAGTTAGTACGGTCGAAAAAAGACATATGTCCATCAAGTTCAACCAGGGAATTAAGGGGTAGGGGTGTGGCGCGATATTGGGGAAGGGATGAGATTTTATATTTCTTCATAAGCATTAATCTTATTTTGTCAATTAGGAACATTCAGCACCCACCCGCTATCAAGGCAGCTGCCTATCATGTCATGCCCTACCTGCACAGGTGTGCTGGCTACTCAAATGATCCAATTAAGGAGGCCATTTAGTCAGCAGCAGCAGAAGTCCTGTGCCTGGACGCTCCAACAGCGGCCAGACACAAGCAGAAGCAGAAGCAGCAGAAGCAGCAGCAGCACCACCTTTTGTTTTTTGGCTGCAGCAGCAGCAAGGCCCACAGGGCTGGCTAGCTGGCTAGCCAGCAAGCAGGTAGCAATGAAAGTAGGAATCTTTCTTTTTAACCCTGTAAGGGGGTGGTGCACTGTACCCGAAGATACTGCCATATCGGGTCAATGCATAGGGCGACGGAAGCAAGCTTCGAAATCGGCCCCCGTTCTCAAAAATCCATTTAATATATGGTCCCCAGATAGGGGACGTATCAGATATTAAACTGATAAGAACAGATACTACACTTGATCTTAGCCAAAAGGCCGAGAAGCGATAACCGTGAAAGGGGCGGGCCCAACAAGGTGCCCTTCATGGGCACTATCACTGCTTGCTGTCAGGGAGGCTGCCAGACAATTTTCCATGCACACTCTGGGCTGGGGGGCAGTCAACCACCAGTACACACAGCAGAACCTAAACCCATACCATTATTGCTAAGCAGCAAGACAGGGGCCCATTGCACTCCCACGGGGCCTTTTTAAATGCAATCCATAACCCGGATTTGCCAGGAACCCTTCTTACTCCTCCTACTTGCATGTGACACTGGGCTTAGGATCTGCATAGGAAACACACACACAAGCACACACCTACCTTTGTTGCCTGCAGATGCCTCCTTGGCTGTCCCCAAACGGTATCAAACCAACACCCACGGGAAGCTGTAAGCATAGAGGACATGCCTGCACCCCATTGGACTTACCTGTGTGGGTTAAACCCGGGTTATTTGACAACCTATGGCGGTGATGGTTCTGCTCAGGCAGAGCAGTGCTGATGCTCCTCATAAAGCTGTCGCTGCTGTGAAGGTTCTAGGTGACATCACAAATCCCTATGGTTACATACACAACAAAGCTGGGTTGTTTACACTCTGCAAGGCCTGTGGAAGTGAGTGACATCATAGCACTGTAGTTCTGAGGGTTCTAGATGGATGCAACAATCTCCTGTTGCTTCTATGAAGGCCATAATAGACGACATCACCAAACAGCTCCATAGTCACATACACAGCAAAGGAGAGATGTTGTTTACACCTAGTGATGTCAGTGGTATTGAGTGACATCACAGCACAGTGCTAAGGCTCCTGGGCCTGGACACAGCAGCGGCTGCAATATCTCAACGGAGAATACGTTTATATATATGTGTGTGTGTGCGCGTATATATATATATATATATATATATATATATATATATATATATATTTCTCCGCCGAAATCACTTTTAAACCCATTTCCACCTTTTTTTCCCTTCTCTTCCTCTTACTTTTTTTTCACGTTTTTTTACGTTTTTCTCCTTTTCGCCTCTTTTCTGGGCGTATTATTCTTCTTTTTCTTCTTTTTTTTCGTCTAATGCATACCCCATCAGTGCAGCAATGCTTATTCAATACCGCCAGCAGATGGAGACACTGGGGGATAATTTTCTAAGGATTTATACTGATTTTTCCTGTCTGAATTTGTCGCACAGAAAGTTGCAGGCCAAATATGTGTGACATTTCTGCGACTTTAGCTTCTAGAGCATTTTTACAACATTATACATAGGTGCTGAATACATAAAAAGCGACTGTTCAGCGACAGACAAGTCGCATCGGCTGAAAGTAGGCCAGAATGTCAGTCCATGTTGGAGCAGGTTTAGATACAGTCTAAAGTATAGATCTCAAAGTCTGTGCACAGAATTTAGCAAGGGCCTCGCACCTTCTGATGCATCAGGTAGGTGCACAATAGCATAGCCTAACCCTCTGTACTTTGGTCTATATTGATGCGGGACATAGACAGCCAGCTGATGACCAATCCATTAGTGCAATGGATGGCTGGAAGAATTTGTCTTTGCCTTTGCAATACCACAGAAGCAATGCATGGTCAATGTACAGCAATGACACACCTGTGTGAACAGCCAGGAGACCCCCCCCCCCCCCCATGTTATGTTACATAGTTACTGCTGTGTGTACTGGTGGTTGACTGCCCCCCAGCCCAGAGTGTGCATGGAAAATTGTCTGGCAGCCTCCCTGACAGCAAGCAGTGATAGTGCCCATGAAGGGCACCTTGTTGGGCCCCGCCCCTTTCACGGTTATCGCTTCTCGGCCTTTTGGCCTAAGATCAAGTGTAGTATCTGTTCTTATCAGTTTAATATCTGATACGTCCCCCTATCTGGGGACCATATATTAAATGGATTTTTGAGAACGGGGGCCGATTTCGAAGCTTGCTTCCGTTCGCCCCTATGCATTGACCCGATATGGCAGTATCTTCGGGTACAGTGCACCACCCCCTTACAGGGTTAAAAAGAAAGATTCCTACTTTCATTGCTACCTGCTTGCTGGCT
>NW_026609469.1:0-31339 GCF_029499605.1 Hyla sarda
GAAACGGGAACATTTCTCGCCCTCCTCCAGGTGCTGCACATGTGAGTTAAAAATGATTTGTTTCCCTTTCTTTTCTATGGCATGTTTTATTTCAGTTTTAAGGTTTAAAATATCATTTTCTACATCCATACCAGCTTCTTTCAATTTAAAAAGTACATTTAAACGCATGTTAAGAACATAAAACCACTGTTTTTCCATTTTTGCCTTCTTCTTACCTGCTTTGATAAAAAAAAATCTGATTTTAGATTTGGTGCCCTCCCACCAGTGCAGCATAGGCTCGTGGGGTTTTCTTTGTGATTGCCAGCATTGGTAGGTCCGCACAAACTCCTCTTTTATCTCAGGGTCCTCTAGGAGTGTGGTGTTTAATCTCCAGAGGCCCCTTTTTGCTTTTTGCTCCCCCTCTAGCTCCAGGCCCACCAAGAGGAGCTTATGATCAGAGAAGATATTCTGCTCGAGCGTGCATTTCAGGGGTTTAAAAGCTCTAGAGGAAAAAATAAAATCGATTCTGGAGCTCACTCTTCCATTGGACCATGTGGCGCCTGGGTCCTCCGGCAAGAGATCCTTCCAGCAATCTTTCAAATTAAAATCATCAATAAAATTTTTAAGCAGGTAAGAAGTGCGGTCTTTACGATTAATATCCCCACCCTGCCGGTGTTCCCCATCACGTATGCAGTTAAAATCACCTCCCACCAGCAGGGGGGAAGACCCAACACAAAACAGTGGTAAAATTTCAAATAGTTCTGCCCGCTCCTGTTTATCAGGAGGGGCATACACATTTAAAACACGAATTAAAAGTCCATTAAAATATAGATGAATTAAAAGAGCTCTGCCAGGCACAATCTCAGTTACTGTATGAATAGAAAAGGACTGGCCTCGGCAGAGCAGCCCAACACCCACAGAACGACAGTCATTTGCACCGGACCATATGGATGGGCCCAGCTTCCAGTCTTCTTTTAAGTCTTTATAGTCCATTTTACTAGGGATTCCACATTCTTGTAGCAGGCAAAGGTCAAAGTCACATGTCTCTAGATAAGAAAATAAAGCAGCCCTGCGATCAGGGCTCTTTAAGGACCTCACATTGAGTGAGGCAATTTTTACAGGGATAGGCATAGTTTATGGAGAGTCCGTGCTTGGAGAATCAAAGTCAATAATAAGCTGCGTACCGTCATCCCCCGCCTGCGGGGTCATCAGCTCCTTGATGTTCTGAGGGTCGGAGCTTGAGATCGATGATGCCCCGACCCTGAGCTCGCTCTCGTCCGAACTACGGCACGCCGCTTTCCTTTGAATGTCTTCCTCTTCTTCTTCTCTTTGTCTTTTAAATGTCACACTGCTGTCCATATCCTCTGTGTTGCTCTCACTCGATGTAATCTCTGGCCCCCGGCTGATGGATCTGCGTCTTCTTTCATCATTTGACGACTGGAACTGCTGCACAGGGGCCTGTGAGGCCTCTTTTCCGGAACCTTTGCCGCTTCCTTGGGAAGTTTTCATCGCTTGTTCCCCAGCAAGCGTTGCTGAGGACTGTTGCTCCAACTTCCCCATCGATCGACGATGGCCAGTTTTACCCACCGGGTCCACTGCTGGCGGGGCAGCAAACCCTGGTTTGGCGCCACTTGTCTTCTTGGCCCTGTCCTGTATAGGCGGAGTAACAGGACCGGGCTCAGACCTGGCCACCTGGCTCCCCTTCCGGCGGGCTTTCACCGGGGCCTCTTCGTCCGGAGCAGGGCGACCCTGGGCCAAGCCAGTACCTGGCTTATGCTGCAATTTTGGGTCCACTTTTGCCCCCACCGAGGCCCGTCGGCTGCCACCCGCCACAGGTGAGCCCCCTTCAGAAGTTTCGGCGGGCTCTTGAGCCAGGTAGGAAGTCGATCGACGTCTTTCAATTTCCCGGGCAGTAAACTCGATCACCCGCCCGGGCTTCGTGGAATCCCCATGGCCTCCCCCTAGCACTACCACCGGTGGGCCCCCCGATGGAGCACCAGAGGTCTTGGGCCTGGACCCATCAGTACCTGCCATCTGGGGTTTGGGCATCTTAAAAAAGGACGTCTTTTGTCCTGTCCCCTCTTTGGGTGGGCCCAGCCTTGACCCACCCATCGTAGTTTTTGCTTTATGGGGACAGGAATTAAAATCGTGATTTTCCTCTCCGCAGAGGTTGCACCTTATCGTATGGCTACATCTTGAGGCTATGTGACCTTCTTGGCCACACCTATTGCAGCGAATCACACGCTCCGCGCCGCAGGTCTCCTGGGTGTGGCCAAACCTCAAGCAATTTCGGCAATACATAGGCATTTGAGGATAGAACAGGAAGCCCCGAACTCTCCCGATGGCAAAATTTGGGGGCGGATGGCAAAGACCCCCAATACCACCGGGATCCTTACGGAGCTTGACCCAGAACTTCCTCTTGCCGTTCCAGAACCGCACGGAGTTCAAGATTTTGTTTGCGAATCGCACCTCTTCGCAGTATCGCCGAAGAAAAGTGGCTATATCCTCCGTGGTCACATGAGGGCTGTGCATAGCCACCACCAACGGTATATGTTCCTCACCATAGAGGAACTGGAACGAAAGACCGTCGAGTCGATCGTCCCTCTGGTCCGCACCAGACAAGGTTGCATAGATGTTATCGCAACACGCCGTGGCCGTGAAGGTGACGGTATACAGGCCACGGCTTTCCTGGTCATTTAGACACAGGATGTCCTCCCTATTGAGGCGGAAGTAGTCAAGAAGAATCACCTCCGCAATGAAGCGGAGGTTCTTCAACTGACGATGGCTCTCCGACACCTCTATGCGGATGGTATTTCGCATCGACATTTCCCCAGAGGGGAAAGCCCAGGAGAACGGCATCTTCCACACCCAGGGACTAAGCCCCTTCCCCAATAGCAGCAGGGGCTCGGAATCCCGCTATAAAAGCGGAACCCTTACCCAAGGCAGAGGTCGGGGGTACCCTAGGTGCTTCCGAAGCTACAGGTAACGCTCAACGTACCGAAAATGCCTTCTGAGACACAAGGTCCCAGAGACAGGGGGATCGCAACCCGTTGTCCGTGGACTAAGCCCGCTCCCCAATAGCAGCAAGGGGGTGAAGTCCCTCCGTAAGGAGAGACAATCCCCCAAGGCCGAGAAGCGGGGTACCACAGACACCTTCCGACCAGACCAAATGCAGATACTACACTTGATCTTAGCCAAAAGGCCGAGAAGCGATAACCGTGAAAGGGGCGGGCCCAACAAGGTCCCCTTCATGGGCACTATCACTGCTTGCTGTCAGGGAGGCTGCCAGACAATTTTCCATGCACACTCTGGGCTGGGGGGCAGTCAACCACCAGTACACACAGCAGAACCTAAACCCATACCATTATTGCTAAGCAGCAAGACAGGGGCCCATTGCACTCCCACGGGGCCTTTTTAAATGCAATCCATAACCCGGATTTGCCAGGAACCCTTCTTACTCCTCCTACTTGCATGTGACACTGGGCTTAGGATCTGCATAGGAAACACACACACAAGCACACACCTACCTTTGTTGCCTGCAGATGCCTCCTTGGCTGTCCCCAAACGGTATCAAACCAACACCCACGGGAAGCTGTAAGCATAGAGGACATGCCTGCACCCCATTGGACTTACCTGTGTGGGTTAAATCCGGGTTATTTGACAACCTATGGCGGTGATGGTTCTGCTCAGGCAGAGCAGTGCTGATGCTCCTCATAAAGCTGTCGCTGCTGTGAAGGTTCTAGGTGACATCACAAATCCCTATGGTTACATACACAACAAAGCTGGGTTGTTGTTGTTTACACTCTGCAAGGCCTGTGGAAGTGAGTGACATCATAGCACTGTAGTTCTGAGGGTTCAAGATGGATGCAACAATCTCCTGTTGCTTCTATGAAGGCCGTAATAGACGACATCACCAAACAGCTCCATAGTCACATACACAGCAAAGGAGAGATGTTGTTTACACCTAGTGATGTCAGTGGTATTGAGTGACATCACAGCACAGTGCTAAGGCTCCTGGGCCTGGACACAGCAGCGGCTGCAATATCTCAACGGAGAATACGTTTATATCTATGTGTGTGTGTGCGCATATATATATATATATATATATATATATATATATATATATATATTTCTCCGCCGAAATCACTTTTAAACCCATTTCCACCTTTTTTTCCCTTCTCTTCCTCTTACTTTTTTTTCACGTTTTTTTAAGTTTTTCTCCTTTTCGCCTCTTTTCTGGGCGTATTATTCTTCTTTTTCTTCTTTTTTTTCGTCTAATGCATACCCCATCAGTGCAGCAATGCTTATTCAATACCGCCAGCAGATGGAGACACTGGGGGATAATTTTCTAAGGATTTATACTGATTTTTCCTGTCTGAATTTGTCGCACAGAAAGTTGCAGGCCAAATATGTGTGACATTTCTGCGACTTTAGCTTCTAGAGCATTTTTACAACATTATACATAGGTGCTGAATACATAAAAAGCGACTGTTCAGCGACAGACAAGTCGCATCGGCTGAAAGTAGGCCAGAATGTCAGTCCATGTTGGAGCAGGTTTAGATACAGTCTAAAGCATAGATCTCAAAGTCTGTGCACAGAATTTAGCAAGGGCCTCGCACCTTCTGATGCATCAGGTAGGTGCACAATAGCATAGCCTAACCCTCTGTACTTTGGTCTATATTGATGCGGGACATAGACAGCCAGCTGATGACCAATCCATTAGTGCAATGGATGGCTGGAAGCATTTGTCTTTGCCTTTGCAATACCACAGAAGCAATGCATGGTCAATGTACAGCAATGACACACCTGTGTGAACAGCCAGGAGACCCCCCCCCCCCCCCCCCATGTTATGTTACATAGTTACATAGTTAGTACGGTCGAAAAAAGACATATGTCCATCAAGTTCAACCAGGGAATTAAGGGGTAGGGGTGTGGCGCGATATTGGGGAAGGGATGAGATTTTATATTTCTTCATAAGCATTAATCTTATTTTGTCAATTAGGAACATTCAGCACCCACCCGCTATCAAGGCAGCTGCCTATCATGTCATGCCCTACCTGCACAGGTGTGCTGGCTACTCAAATGATCCAATTAAGGAGGCCATTTAGTCAGCAGCAGCAGAAGTCCTGTGCCTGGACGCTCCAACAGGGGCCAGACACAAGCAGAAGCAGAAGCAGCAGAAGCAGCAGCAGCACCACCTTTTGTTTTTTGGCTGCAGCAGCAGCAAGGCCCACAGGGCTGGCTAGCTGGCTAGCCAGCAAGCAGGTAGCAATGAAAGTAGGAATCTTTCTTTTTAACCCTGTAAGGGGGTGGTGCACTGTACCCGAAGATACTGCCATATCGGGTCAATGCATAGGGCGACGGAAGCAAGCTTCGAAATCGGCCCCCGTTCTCAAAAATCCATTTAATATATGGTCCCCAGATAGGGGACGTATCAGATATTAAACTGATAAGAACAGATACTACACTTGATCTTAGCCAAAAGGCCGAGAAGCGATAACCGTGAAAGGGGTGGGCCCAACAAGGTCCCCTTCATGGGCACTATCACTGCTTGCTGTCAGGGAGGCTGCCAGACAATTTTCCATGCACACTCTGGGCTGGGGGGCAGTCAACCACCAGTACACACAGCAGAACCTAAACCCATACCATTATTGCTAAGCAGCAAGACAGGGGCCCATTGCACTCCCACGGGGCCTTTTTAAATGCAATCCATAACCCGGATTTGCCAGGAACCCTTCTTACTCCTCCTACTTGCATGTGACACTGGGCTTAGGATCTGCATAGGAAACACACACACAAGCACACACCTACCTTTGTTGCCTGCAGATGCCTCCTTGGCTGTCCCCAAACGGTATCAAACCAACACCCACGGGAAGCTGTAAGCATAGAGGACATGCCTGCACCCCATTGGACTTACCTGTGTGGGTTAAATCCGGGTTATTTGACAACCTATGGCGGTGATGGTTCTGCTCAGGCAGAGCAGTGCTGATGCTCCTCATAAAGCTGTCGCTGCTGTGAAGGTTCTAGGTGACATCACAAATCCCTATGGTTACATACACAACAAAGCTGGGTTGTTGTTGTTTACACTCTGCAAGGCCTGTGGAAGTGAGTGACATCATAGCACTGTAGTTCTGAGGGTTCAAGATGGATGCAACAATCTCCTGTTGCTTCTATGAAGGCCGTAATAGACGACATCACCAAACAGCTCCATAGTCACATACACAGCAAAGGAGAGATGTTGTTTACACCTAGTGATGTCAGTGGTATTGAGTGACATCACAGCACAGTGCTAAGGCTCCTGGGCCTGGACACAGCAGCGGCTGCAATATCTCAACGGAGAATACGTTTATATCTATGTGTGTGTGTGCGCATATATATATATATATATATATATATATATATATATATATATATATTCTCCGCCGAAATCACTTTTAAACCCATTTCCACCTTTTTTTCCCTTCTCTTCCTCTTACTTTTTTTTCACGTTTTTTTACGTTTTTCTCCTTTTCGCCTCTTTTCTGGGCGTATTATTCTTCTTTTTCTTCTTTTTTTTCGTCTAATGCATACCCCATCAGTGCAGCAATGCTTATTCAATACCGCCAGCAGATGGAGACACTGGGGGATAATTTTCTAAGGATTTATACTGATTTTTCCTGTCTGAATTTGTCGCACAGAAAGTTGCAGGCCAAATATGTGTGACATTTCTGCGACTTTAGCTTCTAGAGCATTTTTACAACATTATACATAGGTGCTGAATACATAAAAAGCGACTGTTCAGCGACAGACAAGTCGCATCGGCTGAAAGTAGGCCAGAATGTCAGTCCATGTTGGAGCAGGTTTAGATACAGTCTAAAGCATAGATCTCAAAGTCTGTGCACAGAATTTAGCAAGGGCCTCGCACCTTCTGATGCATCAGGTAGGTGCACAATAGCATAGCCTAACCCTCTGTACTTTGGTCTATATTGATGCGGGACATAGACAGCCAGCTGATGACCAATCCATTAGTGCAATGGATGGCTGGAAGCATTTGTCTTTGCCTTTGCAATACCACAGAAGCAATGCATGGTCAATGTACAGCAATGACACACCTGTGTGAACAGCCAGGAGACCCCCCCCCCCCCCCCATGTTATGTTACATAGTTACATAGTTAGTACGGTCGAAAAAAGACATATGTCCATCAAGTTCAACCAGGGAATTAAGGGGTAGGGGTGTGGCGCGATATTGGGGAAGGGATGAGATTTTATATTTCTTCATAAGCATTAATCTTATTTTGTCAATTAGGAACATTCAGCACCCACCCGCTATCAAGGCAGCTGCCTATCATGTCATGCCCTACCTGCACAGGTGTGCTGGCTACTCAAATGATCCAATTAAGGAGGCCATTTAGTCAGCAGCAGCAGAAGTCCTGTGCCTGGACGCTCCAACAGGGGCCAGACACAAGCAGAAGCAGAAGCAGCAGAAGCAGCAGCAGCACCACCTTTTGTTTTTTGGCTGCAGCAGCAGCAAGGCCCACAGGGCTGGCTAGCTGGCTAGCCAGCAAGCAGGTAGCAATGAAAGTAGGAATCTTTCTTTTTAACCCTGTAAGGGGGTGGTGCACTGTACCCGAAGATACTGCCATATCGGGTCAATGCATAGGGCGACGGAAGCAAGCTTCGAAATCGGCCCCCGTTCTCAAAAATCCATTTAATATATGGTCCCCAGATAGGGGACGTATCAGATATTAAACTGATAAGAACAGATTTTTTTTTTTTTTTTTTTTTTTTTTTTTTTTATCTAAAGCCGAGGAACGTGCTTTCGATTCACCCAAAGTGCAAGAAAAAGTGCAAACGTGTTACACTAAAAAAAACGTGCACAAAGGATGCGGTCTATCGCAAGCCCTTCTCCGATAGGAGAGAGGCCCCCCAACAAACCTTACCCTTCGCCTCCGGACCAAAAGGTACCTGCGAGGTTCCAGGTTCGATGTCCCTTTTCGCCGAAGCTACTAGGGGACCACAAATGCTCCCGGCATCCCCCTTGGCGTTAGCCAAGGTATCTGCCCGCAGAGCCGATTACGGTAGGTACCCTGCCAAAGCAGGAGTACCCGGGGTGTTTGCAGGGAGGTGCGGAACCTAATGGCCACACACACCTCCCCTAGACCGCCAGGAGGGACACCCAGAAGGGCTACCGCATCCTGACCAATCCTGTGAACACACAACACGCAAAAAGTGACACAGTGAGACAAAAAAGAAATAAATAAGTGAATGTGTGCAGATATACTGCCCGGACATCCGGCCGGATCTATAAAAATTTCTCTGATCCTAGCCAGAAGGCCGGGAATCAAGAGGTGAGTGCCACAAGGTGAAGAGATTATGGTGCCCGTGCTTCAACTCAGTGAGCCTATCCTCCCAGTGAGTTTCGGCACCTCGGGGTCACCACTCCCCGAGGCACAAAAGTACCTCGGCTCTAGACCCTCTCAGCCTCATGGCGAGACCCGGAGGGAACAGGTCACATCGGGGCAGCCGTCGAGCTGATTCCTCAGAACCAGCCCCGGAAAGCCCTGGTACACCTGCATCCTCCATGCAGCACCCATCCCCACCAGCCCCATACCGGCGTTACTGTCCACCGGCATGAAAAACTGATAAGAACAGATACTACACTTGATCTTAGCCAAAAGGCCGAGAAGCGATAACCGTGAAAGGGGCGGGCCCAACAAGGTCCCCTTCATGGGCACTATCACTGCTTGCTGTCAGGGAGGCTGCCAGACAATTTTCCATGCACACTCTGGGCTGGGGGGCAGTCAACCACCAGTACACACAGCAGAACCTAAACCCATACCATTATTGCTAAGCAGCAAGACAGGGGCCCATTGCACTCCCACGGGGCCTTTTTAAATGCAATCCATAACCCGGATTTGCCAGGAACCCTTCTTACTCCTCCTACTTGCATGTGACACTGGGCTTAGGATCTGCATAGGAAACACACACACAAGCACACACCTACCTTTGTTGCCTGCAGATGCCTCCTTGGCTGTCCCCAAACGGTATCAAACCAACACCCACGGGAAGCTGTAAGCATAGAGGACATGCCTGCACCCCATTGGACTTACCTGTGTGGGTTAAATCCGGGTTATTTGACAACCTATGGCGGTGATGGTTCTGCTCAGGCAGAGCAGTGCTGATGCTCCTCATAAAGCTGTCGCTGCTGTGAAGGTTCTAGGTGACATCACAAATCCCTATGGTTACATACACAACAAAGCTGGGTTGTTGTTGTTTACACTCTGCAAGGCCTGTGGAAGTGAGTGACATCATAGCACTGTAGTTCTGAGGGTTCAAGATGGATGCAACAATCTCCTGTTGCTTCTATGAAGGCCGTAATAGACGACATCACCAAACAGCTCCATAGTCACATACACAGCAAAGGAGAGATGTTGTTTACACCTAGTGATGTCAGTGGTATTGAGTGACATCACAGCACAGTGCTAAGGCTCCTGGGCCTGGACACAGCAGCGGCTGCAATATCTCAACGGAGAATACGTTTATATCTATGTGTGTGTGTGCGCATATATATATATATATATATATATATATATATATATATATTTCTCCGCCGAAATCACTTTTAAACCCATTTCCACCTTTTTTTCCCTTCTCTTCCTCTTACTTTTTTTTCACGTTTTTTTACGTTTTTCTCCTTTTCGCCTCTTTTCTGGGCGTATTATTCTTCTTTTTCTTCTTTTTTTTCGTCTAATGCATACCCCATCAGTGCAGCAATGCTTATTCAATACCGCCAGCAGATGGAGACACTGGGGGATAATTTTCTAAGGATTTATACTGATTTTTCCTGTCTGAATTTGTCGCACAGAAAGTTGCAGGCCAAATATGTGTGACATTTCTGCGACTTTAGCTTCTAGAGCATTTTTACAACATTATACATAGGTGCTGAATACATAAAAAGCGACTGTTCAGCGACAGACAAGTCGCATCGGCTGAAAGTAGGCCAGAATGTCAGTCCATGTTGGAGCAGGTTTAGATACAGTCTAAAGCATAGATCTCAAAGTCTGTGCACAGAATTTAGCAAGGGCCTCGCACCTTCTGATGCATCAGGTAGGTGCACAATAGCATAGCCTAACCCTCTGTACTTTGGTCTATATTGATGCGGGACATAGACAGCCAGCTGATGACCAATCCATTAGTGCAATGGATGGCTGGAAGCATTTGTCTTTGCCTTTGCAATACCACAGAAGCAATGCATGGTCAATGTACAGCAATGACACACCTGTGTGAACAGCCAGGAGACCCCCCCCCCCATGTTATGTTACATAGTTACATAGTTAGTACGGTCGAAAAAAGACATATGTCCATCAAGTTCAACCAGGGAATTAAGGGGTAGGGGTGTGGCGCGATATTGGGGAAGGGATGAGATTTTATATTTCTTCATAAGCATTAATCTTATTTTGTCAATTAGGAACATTCAGCACCCACCCGCTATCAAGGCAGCTGCCTATCATGTCATGCCCTACCTGCACAGGTGTGCTGGCTACTCAAATGATCCAATTAAGGAGGCCATTTAGTCAGCAGCAGCAGAAGTCCTGTGCCTGGACGCTCCAACAGGGGCCAGACACAAGCAGAAGCAGCAGAAGCAGCAGCAGCACCACCTTTTGTTTTTTGGCTGCAGCAGCAGCAAGGCCCACAGGGCTGGCTAGCTGGCTAGCCAGCAAGCAGGTAGCAATGAAAGTAGGAATCTTTCTTTTTAACCCTGTAAGGGGGTGGTGCACTGTACCCGAAGATACTGCCATATCGGGTCAATGCATAGGGCGACGGAAGCAAGCTTCGAAATCGGCCCCCGTTCTCAAAAATCCATTTAATATATGGTCCCCAGATAGGGGACGTATCAGATATTAAACTGATAAGAACAGATACTACACTTGATCTTAGCCAAAAGGCCGAGAAGCGATAACCGTGAAAGGGGCGGGCCCAACAAGGTCCCCTTCATGGGCACTATCACTGCTTGCTGTCAGGGAGGCTGCCAGACAATTTTCCATGCACACTCTGGGCTGGGGGGCAGTCAACCACCAGTACACACAGCAGAACCTAAACCCATACCATTATTGCTAAGCAGCAAGACAGGGGCCCATTGCACTCCCACTGGGCCTTTTTAAATGCAATCCATAACCCGGATTTGCCAGGAACCCTTCTTACTCCTCCTACTTGCATGTGACACTGGGCTTAGGATCTGCATAGGAAACACACACACAAGCACACACCTACCTTTGTTGCCTGCAGATGCCTCCTTGGCTGTCCCCAAACGGTATCAAACCAACACCCACGGGAAGCTGTAAGCATAGAGGACATGCCTGCACCCCATTGGACTTACCTGTGTGGGTTAAATCCGGGTTATTTGACAACCTATGGCGGTGATGGTTCTGCTCAGGCAGAGCAGTGCTGATGCTCCTCATAAAGCTGTCGCTGCTGTGAAGGTTCTAGGTGACATCACAAATCCCTATGGTTACATACACAACAAAGCTGGGTTGTTGTTGTTTACACTCTGCAAGGCCTGTGGAAGTGAGTGACATCATAGCACTGTAGTTCTGAGGGTTCAAGATGGATGCAACAATCTCCTGTTGCTTCTATGAAGGCCGTAATAGACGACATCACCAAACAGCTCCATAGTCACATACACAGCAAAGGAGAGATGTTGTTTACACCTAGTGATGTCAGTGGTATTGAGTGACATCACAGCACAGTGCTAAGGCTCCTGGGCCTGGACACAGCAGCGGCTGCAATATCTCAACGGAGAATACGTTTATATCTATGTGTGTGTGTGCGCATATATATATATATATATATATATATATATATATATATATATATTTCTCCGCCGAAATCACTTTTAAACCCATTTCCACCTTTTTTTCCCTTCTCTTCCTCTTACTTTTTTTTCACGTTTTTTTACGTTTTTCTCCTTTTCGCCTCTTTTCTGGGCGTATTATTCTTCTTTTTCTTCTTTTTTTTCGTCTAATGCATACCCCATCAGTGCAGCAATGCTTATTCAATACCGCCAGCAGATGGAGACACTGGGGGATAATTTTCTAAGGATTTATACTGATTTTTCCTGTCTGAATTTGTCGCACAGAAAGTTGCAGGCCAAATATGTGTGACATTTCTGCGACTTTAGCTTCTAGAGCATTTTTACAACATTATACATAGGTGCTGAATACATAAAAAGCGACTGTTCAGCGACAGACAAGTCGCATCGGCTGAAAGTAGGCCAGAATGTCAGTCCATGTTGGAGCAGGTTTAGATACAGTCTAAAGTATAGATCTCAAAGTCTGTGCACAGAATTTAGCAAGGGCCTCGCACCTTCTGATGCATCAGGTAGGTGCACAATAGCATAGCCTAACCCTCTGTACTTTGGTCTATATTGATGCGGGACATAGACAGCCAGCTGATGACCAATCCATTAGTGCAATGGATGGCTGGAAGCATTTGTCTTTGCCTTTGCAATACCACAGAAGCAATGCATGGTCAATGTACAGCAATGACACACCTGTGTGAACAGCCAGGAGACCCCCCCCCATGTTATGTTACATAGTTACATAGTTAGTACGGTCGAAAAAAGACATATGTCCATCAAGTTCAACCAGGGAATTAAGGGGTAGGGGTGTGGCGCGATATTGGGGAAGGGATGAGATTTTATATTTCTTCATAAGCATTAATCTTATTTTGTCAATTAGGAACATTCAGCACCCACCCGCTATCAAGGCAGCTGCCTATCATGTCATGCCCTACCTGCACAGGTGTGCTGGCTACTCAAATGATCCAATTAAGGAGGCCATTTAGTCAGCAGCAGCAGAAGTCCTGTGCCTGGACGCTCCAACAGGGGCCAGACACAAGCAGAAGCAGAAGCAGCAGAAGCAGCAGCAGCACCACCTTTTGTTTTTTGGCTGCAGCAGCAGCAAGGCCCACAGGGCTGGCTAGCTGGCTAGCCAGCAAGCAGGTAGCAATGAAAGTAGGAATCTTTCTTTTTAACCCTGTAAGGGGGTGGTGCACTGTACCCGAAGATACTGCCATATCGGGTCAATGCATAGGGCGACGGAAGCAAGCTTCGAAATCGGCCCCCGTTCTCAAAAATCCATTTAATATATGGTCCCCAGATAGGGGACGTATCAGATATTAAACTGATAAGAACAGATACTACACTTGATCTTAGCCAAAAGGCCGAGAAGCGATAACCGTGAAAGGGGCGGGCCCAACAAGGTCCCCTTCATGGGCACTATCACTGCTTGCTGTCAGGGAGGCTGCCAGACAATTTTCCATGCACACTCTGGGCTGGGGGGCAGTCAACCACCAGTACACACAGCAGAACCTAAACCCATACCATTATTGCTAAGCAGCAAGACAGGGGCCCATTGCACTCCCACGGGGCCTTTTTAAATGCAATCCATAACCCGGATTTGCCAGGAACCCTTCTTACTCCTCCTACTTGCATGTGACACTGGGCTTAGGATCTGCATAGGAAACACACACACAAGCACACACCTACCTTTGTTGCCTGCAGATGCCTCCTTGGCTGTCCCCAAACGGTATCAAACCAACACCCACGGGAAGCTGTAAGCATAGAGGATATGCCTGCACCCCATTGGACTTACCTGTGTGGGTTAAATCCGGGTTATTTGACAACCTATGGCGGTGATGGTTCTGCTCAGGCAGAGCAGTGCTGATGCTCCTCATAAAGCTGTCGCTGCTGTGAAGGTTCTAGGTGACATCACAAATCCCTATGGTTACATACACAACAAAGCTGGGTTGTTGTTGTTTACACTCTGCAAGGCCTGTGGAAGTGAGTGACATCATAGCACTGTAGTTCTGAGGGTTCAAGATGGATGCAACAATCTCCTGTTGCTTCTATGAAGGCCGTAATAGACGACATCACCAAACAGCTCCATAGTCACATACACAGCAAAGGAGAGATGTTGTTTACACCTAGTGATGTCAGTGGTATTGAGTGACATCACAGCACAGTGCTAAGGCTCCTGGGCCTGGACACAGCAGCGGCTGCAATATCTCAACGGAGAATACGTTTATATCTATGTGTGTGTGTGCGCATATATATATATATATATATATATATATATATATATATATATATATATATATATTTCTCCGCCGAAATCACTTTTAAACCCATTTCCACCTTTTTTTCCCTTCTCTTCCTCTTACTTTTTTTTCACGTTTTTTTACGTTTTTCTCCTTTTCGCCTCTTTTCTGGGCGTATTATTCTTCTTTTTCTTCTTTTTTTTCGTCTAATGCATACCCCATCAGTGCAGCAATGCTTATTCAATACCGCCAGCAGATGGAGACACTGGGGGATAATTTTCTAAGGATTTATACTGATTTTTCCTGTCTGAATTTGTCGCACAGAAAGTTGCAGGCCAAATATGTGTGACATTTCTGCGACTTTAGCTTCTAGAGCATTTTTACAACATTATACATAGGTGCTGAATACATAAAAAGCGACTGTTCAGCGACAGACAAGTCGCATCGGCTGAAAGTAGGCCAGAATGTCAGTCCATGTTGGAGCAGGTTTAGATACAGTCTAAAGCATAGATCTCAAAGTCTGTGCACAGAATTTAGCAAGGGCCTCGCACCTTCTGATGCATCAGGTAGGTGCACAATAGCATAGCCTAACCCTCTGTACTTTGGTCTATATTGATGCGGGACATAGACAGCCAGCTGATGACCAATCCATTAGTGCAATGGATGGCTGGAAGCATTTGTCTTTGCCTTTGCAATACCACAGAAGCAATGCATGGTCAATGTACAGCAATGACACACCTGTGTGAACAGCCAGGAGACCCCCCCCCCATGTTATGTTACATAGTTACATAGTTAGTACGGTCGAAAAAAGACATATGTCCATCAAGTTCAACCAGGGAATTAAGGGGTAGGGGTGTGGCGCGATATTGGGGAAGGGATGAGATTTTATATTTCTTCATAAGCATTAATCTTATTTTGTCAATTAGGAACATTCAGCACCCACCCGCTATCAAGGCAGCTGCCTATCATGTCATGCCCTACCTGCACAGGTGTGCTGGCTACTCAAATGATCCAATTAAGGAGGCCATTTAGTCAGCAGCAGCAGAAGTCCTGTGCCTGGACGCTCCAACAGGGGCCAGACACAAGCAGAAGCAGAAGCAGCAGAAGCAGCAGCAGCACCACCTTTTGTTTTTTGGCTGCAGCAGCAGCAAGGCCCACAGGGCTGGCTAGCTGGCTAGCCAGCAAGCAGGTAGCAATGAAAGTAGGAATCTTTCTTTTTAACCCTGTAAGGGGGTGGTGCACTGTACCCGAAGATACTGCCATATCGGGTCAATGCATAGGGCGACGGAAGCAAGCTTCGAAATCGGCCCCCGTTCTCAAAAATCCATTTAATATATGGTCCCCAGATAGGGGACGTATCAGATATTAAACTGATAAGAACAGATACTACACTTGATCTTAGCCAAAAGGCCGAGAAGCGATAACCGTGAAAGGGGCGGGCCCAACAAGGTCCCCTTCATGGGCACTATCACTGCTTGCTGTCAGGGAGGCTGCCAGACAATTTTCCATGCACACTCTGGGCTGGGGGGCAGTCAACCACCAGTACACACAGCAGAACCTAAACCCATACCATTATTGCTAAGCAGCAAGACAGGGGCCCATTGCACTCCCACGGGGCCTTTTTAAATGCAATCCATAACCCGGATTTGCCAGGAACCCTTCTTACTCCTCCTACTTGCATGTGACACTGGGCTTAGGATCTGCATAGGAAACACACACACAAGCACACACCTACCTTTGTTGCCTGCAGATGCCTCCTTGGCTGTCCCCAAACGGTATCAAACCAACACCCACGGGAAGCTGTAAGCATAGAGGACATGCCTGCACCCCATTGGACTTACCTGTGTGGGTTAAATCCGGGTTATTTGACAACCTATGGCGGTGATGGTTCTGCTCAGGCAGAGCAGTGCTGATGCTCCTCATAAAGCTGTCGCTGCTGTGAAGGTTCTAGGTGACATCACAAATCCCTATGGTTACATACACAACAAAGCTGGGTTGTTGTTGTTTACACTCTGCAAGGCCTGTGGAAGTGAGTGACATCATAGCACTGTAGTTCTGAGGGTTCAAGATGGATGCAACAATCTCCTGTTGCTTCTATGAAGGCCGTAATAGACGACATCACCAAACAGCTCCATAGTCACATACACAGCAAAGGAGAGATGTTGTTTACACCTAGTGATGTCAGTGGTATTGAGTGACATCACAGCACAGTGCTAAGGCTCCTGGGCCTGGACACAGCAGCGGCTGCAATATCTCAACGGAGAATACGTTTATATCTATGTGTGTGTGTGCGCATATATATATATATATATATATATATATATATATATATATTTCTCCGCCGAAATCACTTTTAAACCCATTTCCACCTTTTTTTCCCTTCTCTTCCTCTTACTTTTTTTTCACGTTTTTTTACGTTTTTCTCCTTTTCGCCTCTTTTCTGGGCGTATTATTCTTCTTTTTCTTCTTTTTTTTCGTCTAATGCATACCCCATCAGTGCAGCAATGCTTATTCAATACCGCCAGCAGATGGAGACACTGGGGGATAATTTTCTAAGGATTTATACTGATTTTTCCTGTCTGAATTTGTCGCACAGAAAGTTGCAGGCCAAATATGTGTGACATTTCTGCGACTTTAGCTTCTAGAGCATTTTTACAACATTATACATAGGTGCTGAATACATAAAAAGCGACTGTTCAGCGACAGACAAGTCGCATCGGCTGAAAGTAGGCCAGAATGTCAGTCCATGTTGGAGCAGGTTTAGATACAGTCTAAAGCATAGATCTCAAAGTCTGTGCACAGAATTTAGCAAGGGCCTCGCACCTTCTGATGCATCAGGTAGGTGCACAATAGCATAGCCTAACCCTCTGTACTTTGGTCTATATTGATGCGGGACATAGACAGCCAGCTGATGACCAATCCATTAGTGCAATGGATGGCTGGAAGCATTTGTCTTTGCCTTTGCAATACCACAGAAGCAATGCATGGTCAATGTACAGCAATGACACACCTGTGTGAACAGCCAGGAGACCCCCCCCCCCCCATGTTATGTTACATAGTTACATAGTTAGTACGGTCGAAAAAAGACATATGTCCATCAAGTTCAACCAGGGAATTAAGGGGTAGGGGTGTGGCGCGATATTGGGGAAGGGATGAGATTTTATATTTCTTCATAAGCATTAATCTTATTTTGTCAATTAGGAACATTCAGCACCCACCCGCTATCAAGGCAGCTGCCTATCATGTCATGCCCTACCTGCACAGGTGTGCTGGCTACTCAAATGATCCAATTAAGGAGGCCATTTAGTCAGCAGCAGCAGAAGTCCTGTGCCTGGACGCTCCAACAGGGGCCAGACACAAGCAGAAGCAGAAGCAGCAGAAGCAGCAGCAGCACCACCTTTTGTTTTTTGGCTGCAGCAACAGCAAGGCCCACAGGGCTGGCTAGCTGGCTAGCCAGCAAGCAGGTAGCAATGAAAGTAGGAATCTTTCTTTTTAACCCTGTAAGGGGGTGGTGCACTGTACCCGAAGATACTGCCATATCGGGTCAATGCATAGGGCGACGGAAGCAAGCTTCGAAATCGGCCCCCGTTCTCAAAAATCCATTTAATATATGGTCCCCAGATAGGGGACGTATCAGATATTAAACTGATAAGAACAGATACTACACTTGATCTTAGCCAAAAGGCCGAGAAGCGATAACCGTGAAAGGGGCGGGCCCAACAAGGTCCCCTTCATGGGCACTATCACTGCTTGCTGTCAGGGAGGCTGCCAGACAATTTTCCATGCACACTCTGGGCTGGGGGGCAGTCAACCACCAGTACACACAGCAGAACCTAAACCCATACCATTATTGCTAAGCAGCAAGACAGGGGCCCATTGCACTCCCACGGGGCCTTTTTAAATGCAATCCATAACCCGGATTTGCCAGGAACCCTTCTTACTCCTCCTACTTGCATGTGACACTGGGCTTAGGATCTGCATAGGAAACACACACACAAGCACACACCTACCTTTGTTGCCTGCAGATGCCTCCTTGGCTGTCCCCAAACGGTATCAAACCAACACCCACGGGAAGCTGTAAGCATAGAGGACATGCCTGCACCCCATTGGACTTACCTGTGTGGGTTAAATCCGGGTTATTTGACAACCTATGGCGGTGATGGTTCTGCTCAGGCAGAGCAGTGCTGATGCTCCTCATAAAGCTGTCGCTGCTGTGAAGGTTCTAGGTGACATCACAAATCCCTATGGTTACATACACAACAAAGCTGGGTTGTTGTTGTTTACACTCTGCAAGGCCTGTGGAAGTGAGTGACATCATAGCACTGTAGTTCTGAGGGTTCAAGATGGATGCAACAATCTCCTGTTGCTTCTATGAAGGCCGTAATAGACGACATCACCAAACAGCTCCATAGTCACATACACAGCAAAGGAGAGATGTTGTTTACACCTAGTGATGTCAGTGGTATTGAGTGACATCACAGCACAGTGCTAAGGCTCCTGGGCCTGGACACAGCAGCGGCTGCAATATCTCAACGGAGAATACGTTTATATCTATGTGTGTGTGTGCGCATATATATATATATATATATATATATATATATATATATATATATTTCTCCGCCGAAATCACTTTTAAACCCATTTCCACCTTTTTTTCCCTTCTCTTCCTCTTACTTTTTTTTCACGTTTTTTTACGTTTTTCTCCTTTTCGCCTCTTTTCTGGGCGTATTATTCTTCTTTTTCTTCTTTTTTTTCGTCTAATGCATACCCCATCAGTGCAGCAATGCTTATTCAATACCGCCAGCAGATGGAGACACTGGGGGATAATTTTCTAAGGATTTATACTGATTTTTCCTGTCTGAATTTGTCGCACAGAAAGTTGCAGGCCAAATATGTGTGACATTTCTGCGACTTTAGCTTCTAGAGCATTTTTACAACATTATACATAGGTGCTGAATACATAAAAAGCGACTGTTCAGCGACAGACAAGTCGCATCGGCTGAAAGTAGGCCAGAATGTCAGTCCATGTTGGAGCAGGTTTAGATACAGTCTAAAGCATAGATCTCAAAGTCTGTGCACAGAATTTAGCAAGGGCCTTGCACCTTCTGATGCATCAGGTAGGTGCACAATAGCATAGCCTAACCCTCTGTACTTTGGTCTATATTGATGCGGGACATAGACAGCCAGCTGATGACCAATCCATTAGTGCAATGGATGGCTGGAAGCATTTGTCTTTGCCTTTGCAATACCACAGAAGCAATGCATGGTCAATGTACAGCAATGACACACCTGTGTGAACAGCCAGGAGACCCCCCCCCCCCCCCCCCCCCATGTTATGTTACATAGTTACATAGTTAGTACGGTCGAAAAAAGACATATGTCCATCAAGTTCAACCAGGGAATTAAGGGGTAGGGGTGTGGCGCGATATTGGGGAAGGGATGAGATTTTATATTTCTTCATAAGCATTAATCTTATTTTGTCAATTAGGAACATTCAGCACCCACCCGCTATCAAGGCAGCTGCCTATCATGTCATGCCCTACCTGCACAGGTGTGCTGGCTACTCAAATGATCCAATTAAGGAGGCCATTTAGTCAGCAGCAGCAGAAGTCCTGTGCCTGGACGCTCCAACAGGGGCCAGACACAAGCAGAAGCAGAAGCAGCAGAAGCAGCAGCAGCACCACCTTTTGTTTTTTGGCTGCAGCAGCAGCAAGGCCCACAGGGCTGGCTAGCTGGCTAGCCAGCAAGCAGGTAGCAATGAAAGTAGGAATCTTTCTTTTTAACCCTGTAAGGGGGTGGTGCACTGTACCCGAAGATACTGCCATATCGGGTCAATGCATAGGGCGACGGAAGCAAGCTTCGAAATCGGCCCCCGTTCTCAAAAATCCATTTAATATATGGTCCCCAGATAGGGGACGTATCAGATATTAAACTGATAAGAACAGATACTACACTTGATCTTAGCCAAAAGGCCGAGAAGCGATAACCGTGAAAGGGGCGGGCCCAACAAGGTCCCCTTCATGGGCACTATCACTGCTTGCTGTCAGGGAGGCTGCCAGACAATTTTCCATGCACACTCTGGGCTGGGGGGCAGTCAACCACCAGTACACACAGCAGAACCTAAACCCATACCATTATTGCTAAGCAGCAAGACAGGGGCCCATTGCACTCCCACGGGGCCTTTTTAAATGCAATCCATAACCCGGATTTGCCAGGAACCCTTCTTACTCCTCCTACTTGCATGTGACACTGGGCTTAGGATCTGCATAGGAAACACACACACAAGCACACACCTACCTTTGTTGCCTGCAGATGCCTCCTTGGCTGTCCCCAAACGGTATCAAACCAACACCCACGGGAAGCTGTAAGCATAGAGGACATGCCTGCACCCCATTGGACTTACCTGTGTGGGTTAAATCCGGGTTATTTGACAACCTATGGCGGTGATGGTTCTGCTCAGGCAGAGCAGTGCTGATGCTCCTCATAAAGCTGTCGCTGCTGTGAAGGTTCTAGGTGACATCACAAATCCCTATGGTTACATACACAACAAAGCTGGGTTGTTGTTGTTTACACTCTGCAAGGCCTGTGGAAGTGAGTGACATCATAGCACTGTAGTTCTGAGGGTTCAAGATGGATGCAACAATCTCCTGTTGCTTCTATGAAGGCCATAATAGACGACATCACCAAACAGCTCCATAGTCACATACACAGCAAAGGAGAGATGTTGTTTACACCTAGTGATGTCAGTGGTATTGAGTGACATCACAGCACAGTGCTAAGGCTCCTGGGCCTGGACACAGCAGCGGCTGCAATATCTCAACGGAGAATACGTTTATATCTATGTGTGTGTGTGCGCATATATATATATATATATATATATATATATATATATATATATATATTTCTCCGCCGAAATCACTTTTAAACCCATTTCCACCTTTTTTTCCCTTCTCTTCCTCTTACTTTTTTTTCACGTTTTTTTACGTTTTTCTCCTTTTCGCCTCTTTTCTGGGCGTATTATTCTTCTTTTTCTTCTTTTTTTTCGTCTAATGCATACCCCATCAGTGCAGCAATGCTTATTCAATACCGCCAGCAGATGGAGACACTGGGGGATAATTTTCTAAGGATTTATACTGATTTTTCCTGTCTGAATTTGTCGCACAGAAAGTTGCAGGCCAAATATGTGTGACATTTCTGCGACTTTAGCTTCTAGAGCATTTTTACAACATTATACATAGGTGCTGAATACATAAAAAGCGACTGTTCAGCGACAGACAAGTCGCATCGGCTGAAAGTAGGCCAGAATGTCAGTCCATGTTGGAGCAGGTTTAGATACAGTCTAAAGCATAGATCTCAAAGTCTGTGCACAGAATTTAGCAAGGGCCTCGCACCTTCTGATGCATCAGGTAGGTGCACAATAGCATAGCCTAACCCTCTGTACTTTGGTCTATATTGATGCGGGACATAGACAGCCAGCTGATGACCAATCCATTAGTGCAATGGATGGCTGGAAGCATTTGTCTTTGCCTTTGCAATACCACAGAAGCAATGCATGGTCAATGTACAGCAATGACACACCTGTGTGAACAGCCAGGAGACCCCCCCCCCCCCCCCCATGTTATGTTACATAGTTACATAGTTAGTACGGTCGAAAAAAGACATATGTCCATCAAGTTCAACCAGGGAATTAAGGGGTAGGGGTGTGGCGCGATATTGGGGAAGGGATGAGATTTTATATTTCTTCATAAGCATTAATCTTATTTTGTCAATTAGGAACATTCAGCACCCACCCGCTATCAAGGCAGCTGCCTATCATGTCATGCCCTACCTGCACAGGTGTGCTGGCTACTCAAATGATCCAATTAAGGAGGCCATTTAGTCAGCAGCAGCAGAAGTCCTGTGCCTGGACGCTCCAACAGGGGCCAGACACAAGCAGAAGCAGAAGCAGCAGCAGCACCACCTTTTGTTTTTTGGCTGCAGCAGCAGCAAGGCCCACAGGGCTGGCTAGCTGGCTAGCCAGCAAGCAGGTAGCAATGAAAGTAGGAATCTTTCTTTTTAACCCTGTAAGGGGGTGGTGCACTGTACCCGAAGATACTGCCATATCGGGTCAATGCATAGGGCGACGGAAGCAAGCTTCGAAATCGGCCCCCGCTCAAAAATCCATTTAATATATGGTCCCCAGATAGGGGACGTATCAGATATTAAACTGATAAGAACAGATACTACACTTGATCTTAGCCAAAAGGCCGAGAAGCGATAACCGTGAAAGGGGCGGGCCCAACAAGGTCCCCTTCATGGGCACTATCACTGCTTGCTGTCAGGGAGGCTGCCAGACAATTTTCCATGCACACTCTGGGCTGGGGGGCAGTCAACCACCAGTACACACAGCAGAACCTAAACCCATACCATTATTGCTAAGCAGCAAGACAGGGGCCCATTGCACTCCCACGGGGCCTTTTTAAATGCAATCCATAACCCGGATTTGCCAGGAACCCTTCTTACTCCTCCTACTTGCATGTGACACTGGGCTTAGGATCTGCATAGGAAACACACACACAAGCACACACCTACCTTTGTTGCCTGCAGATGCCTCCTTGGCTGTCCCCAAACGGTATCAAACCAACACCCACGGGAAGCTGTAAGCATAGAGGACATGCCTGCACCCCATTGGACTTACCTGTGTGGGTTAAATCCGGGTTATTTGACAACCTATGGCGGTGATGGTTCTGCTCAGGCAGAGCAGTGCTGATGCTCCTCATAAAGCTGTCGCTGCTGTGAAGGTTCTAGGTGACATCACAAATCCCTATGGTTACATACACAACAAAGCTGGGTTGTTGTTGTTTACACTCTGCAAGGCCTGTGGAAGTGAGTGACATCATAGCACTGTAGTTCTGAGGGTTCAAGATGGATGCAACAATCTCCTGTTGCTTCTATGAAGGCCGTAATAGACGACATCACCAAACAGCTCCATAGTCACATACACAGCAAAGGAGAGATGTTGTTTACACCTAGTGATGTCAGTGGTATTGAGTGACATCACAGCACAGTGCTAAGGCTCCTGGGCCTGGACACAGCAGCGGCTGCAATATCTCAACGGAGAATACGTTTATATCTATGTGTGTGTGTGCGCATATATATATATATATATATATATATATATATATATATATATTTCTCCGCCGAAATCACTTTTAAACCCATTTCCACCTTTTTTTCCCTTCTCTTCCTCTTACTTTTTTTTCACGTTTTTTTACGTTTTTCTCCTTTTCGCCTCTTTTCTGGGCGTATTATTCTTCTTTTTCTTCTTTTTTTTCGTCTAATGCATACCCCATCAGTGCAGCAATGCTTATTCAATACCGCCAGCAGATGGAGACACTGGGGGATAATTTTCTAAGGATTTATACTGATTTTTCCTGTCTGAATTTGTCGCACAGAAAGTTGCAGGCCAAATATGTGTGACATTTCTGCGACTTTAGCTTCTAGAGCATTTTTACAACATTATACATAGGTGCTGAATACATAAAAAGCGACTGTTCAGCGACAGACAAGTCGCATCGGCTGAAAGTAGGCCAGAATGTCAGTCCATGTTGGAGCAGGTTTAGATACAGTCTAAAGCATAGATCTCAAAGTCTGTGCACAGAATTTAGCAAGGGCCTTGCACCTTCTGATGCATCAGGTAGGTGCACAATAGCATAGCCTAACCCTCTGTACTTTGGTCTATATTGATGCGGGACATAGACAGCCAGCTGATGACCAATCCATTAGTGCAATGGATGGCTGGAAGCATTTGTCTTTGCCTTTGCAATACCACAGAAGCAATGCATGGTCAATGTACAGCAATGACACACCTGTGTGAACAGCCAGGAGACCCCCCCCCCCCCCCCCATGTTATGTTACATAGTTACATAGTTAGTACGGTCGAAAAAAGACATATGTCCATCAAGTTCAACCAGGGAATTAAGGGGTAGGGGTGTGGCGCGATATTGGGGAAGGGATGAGATTTTATATTTCTTCATAAGCATTAATCTTATTTTGTCAATTAGGAACATTCAGCACCCACCCGCTATCAAGGCAGCTGCCTATCATGTCATGCCCTACCTGCACAGGTGTGCTGGCTACTCAAATGATCCAATTAAGGAGGCCATTTAGTCAGCAGCAGCAGAAGTCCTGTGCCTGGACGCTCCAACAGGGGCCAGACACAAGCAGAAGCAGAAGCAGCAGAAGCAGCAGCAGCACCACCTTTTGTTTTTTGGCTGCAGCAGCAGCAAGGCCCACAGGGCTGGCTAGCTGGCTAGCCAGCAAGCAGGTAGCAATGAAAGTAGGAATCTTTCTTTTTAACCCTGTAAGGGGGTGGTGCACTGTACCCGAAGATACTGCCATATCGGGTCAATGCATAGGGCGACGGAAGCAAGCTTCGAAATCGGCCCCCGTTCTCAAAAATCCATTTAATATATGGTCCCCAGATAGGGGACGTATCAGATATTAAACTGATAAGAACAGATACTACACTTGATCTTAGCCAAAAGGCCGAGAAGCGATAACCGTGAAAGGGGCGGGCCCAACAAGGTCCCCTTCATGGGCACTATCACTGCTTGCTGTCAGGGAGGCTGCCAGACAATTTTCCATGCACACTCTGGGCTGGGGGGCAGTCAACCACCAGTACACACAGCAGAACCTAAACCCATACCATTATTGCTAAGCAGCAAGACAGGGGCCCATTGCACTCCCACGGGGCCTTTTTAAATGCAATCCATAACCCGGATTTGCCAGGAACCCTTCTTACTCCTCCTACTTGCATGTGACACTGGGCTTAGGATCTGCATAGGAAACACACACACAAGCACACACCTACCTTTGTTGCCTGCAGATGCCTCCTTGGCTGTCCCCAAACGGTATCAAACCAACACCCACGGGAAGCTGTAAGCATAGAGGACATGCCTGCACCCCATTGGACTTACCTGTGTGGGTTAAATCCGGGTTATTTGACAACCTATGGCGGTGATGGTTCTGCTCAGGCAGAGCAGTGCTGATGCTCCTCATAAAGCTGTCGCTGCTGTGAAGGTTCTAGGTGACATCACAAATCCCTATGGTTACATACACAACAAAGCTGGGTTGTTGTTGTTTACACTCTGCAAGGCCTGTGGAAGTGAGTGACATCATAGCACTGTAGTTCTGAGGGTTCAAGATGGATGCAACAATCTCCTGTTGCTTCTATGAAGGCCGTAATAGACGACATCACCAAACAGCTCCATAGTCACATACACAGCAAAGGAGAGATGTTGTTTACACCTAGTGATGTCAGTGGTATTGAGTGACATCACAGCACAGTGCTAAGGCTCCTGGGCCTGGACACAGCAGCGGCTGCAATATCTCAACGGAGAATACGTTTATATCTATGTGTGTGTGTGCGCATATATATATATATATATATATATATATATATATATATATATATATTTCTCCGCCGAAATCACTTTTAAACCCATTTCCACCTTTTTTTCCCTTCTCTTCCTCTTACTTTTTTTTCACGTTTTTTTACGTTTTTCTCCTTTTCGCCTCTTTTCTGGGCGTATTATTCTTCTTTTTCTTCTTTTTTTTCGTCTAATGCATACCCCATCAGTGCAGCAATGCTTATTCAATACCGCCAGCAGATGGAGACACTGGGGGATAATTTTCTAAGGATTTATACTGATTTTTCCTGTCTGAATTTGTCGCACAGAAAGTTGCAGGCCAAATATGTGTGACATTTCTGCGACTTTAGCTTCTAGAGCATTTTTACAACATTATACATAGGTGCTGAATACATAAAAAGCGACTGTTCAGCGACAGACAAGTCGCATCGGCTGAAAGTAGGCCAGAATGTCAGTCCATGTTGGAGCAGGTTTAGATACAGTCTAAAGCATAGATCTCAAAGTCTGTGCACAGAATTTAGCAAGGGCCTCGCACCTTCTGATGCATCAGGTAGGTGCACAATAGCATAGCCTAACCCTCTGTACTTTGGTCTATATTGATGCGGGACATAGACAGCCAGCTGATGACCAATCCATTAGTGCAATGGATGGCTGGAAGCATTTGTCTTTGCCTTTGCAATACCACAGAAGCAATGCATGGTCAATGTACAGCAATGACACACCTGTGTGAACAGCCAGGAGACCCCCCCCCCCCCCCCCCATGTTATGTTACATAGTTACATAGTTAGTACGGTCGAAAAAAGACATAT
This sequence comes from Hyla sarda, assembly GCF_029499605.1. Taxonomy (NCBI): domain Eukaryota; kingdom Metazoa; phylum Chordata; class Amphibia; order Anura; family Hylidae; genus Hyla; species Hyla sarda. The sequence goes on from NW_026609469.1 coordinate 26,276, forward strand.
GTCCATCAAGTTCAACCAGGGAATTAAGGGGTAGGGGTGTGGCGCGATATTGGGGAAGGGATGAGATTTTATATTTCTTCATAAGCATTAATCTTATTTTGTCAATTAGGAACATTCAGCACCCACCCGCTATCAAGGCAGCTGCCTATCATGTCATGCCCTACCTGCACAGGTGTGCTGGCTACTCAAATGATCCAATTAAGGAGGCCATTTAGTCAGCAGCAGCAGAAGTCCTGTGCCTGGACGCTCCAACAGGGGCCAGACACAAGCAGAAGCAGAAGCAGCAGAAGCAGCAGCAGCACCACCTTTTGTTTTTTGGCTGCAGCAGCAGCAAGGCCCACAGGGCTGGCTAGCTGGCTAGCCAGCAAGCAGGTAGCAATGAAAGTAGGAATCTTTCTTTTTAACCCTGTAAGGGGGTGGTGCACTGTACCCGAAGATACTGCCATATCGGGTCAATGCATAGGGCGACGGAAGCAAGCTTCGAAATCGGCCCCCGTTCTCAAAAATCCATTTAATATATGGTCCCCAGATAGGGGACGTATCAGATATTAAACTGATAAGAACAGATACTACACTTGATCTTAGCCAAAAGGCCGAGAAGCGATAACCGTGAAAGGGGCGGGCCCAACAAGGTCCCCTTCATGGGCACTATCACTGCTTGCTGTCAGGGAGGCTGCCAGACAATTTTCCATGCACACTCTGGGCTGGGGGGCAGTCAACCACCAGTACACACAGCAGAACCTAAACCCATACCATTATTGCTAAGCAGCAAGACAGGGGCCCATTGCACTCCCACGGGGCCTTTTTAAATGCAATCCATAACCCGGATTTGCCAGGAACCCTTCTTACTCCTCCTACTTGCATGTGACACTGGGCTTAGGATCTGCATAGGAAACACACACACAAGCACACACCTACCTTTGTTGCCTGCAGATGCCTCCTTGGCTGTCCCCAAACGGTATCAAACCAACACCCACGGGAAGCTGTAAGCATAGAGGACATGCCTGCACCCCATTGGACTTACCTGTGTGGGTTAAATCCGGGTTATTTGACAACCTATGGCGGTGATGGTTCTGCTCAGGCAGAGCAGTGCTGATGCTCCTCATAAAGCTGTCGCTGCTGTGAAGGTTCTAGGTGACATCACAAATCCCTATGGTTACATACACAACAAAGCTGGGTTGTTGTTGTTTACACTCTGCAAGGCCTGTGGAAGTGAGTGACATCATAGCACTGTAGTTCTGAGGGTTCAAGATGGATGCAACAATCTCCTGTTGCTTCTATGAAGGCCGTAATAGACGACATCACCAAACAGCTCCATAGTCACATACACAGCAAAGGAGAGATGTTGTTTACACCTAGTGATGTCAGTGGTATTGAGTGACATCACAGCACAGTGCTAAGGCTCCTGGGCCTGGACACAGCAGCGGCTGCAATATCTCAACGGAGAATACGTTTATATATATGTGTGTGTGTGCGCGTATATATATATATATATATATATATATATATATATATATATATATTTCTCCGCCGAAATCACTTTTAAACCCATTTCCACCTTTTTTTCCCTTCTCTTCCTCTTACTTTTTTTTTCACGTTTTTTTACGTTTTTCTCCTTTTCGCCTCTTTTCTGGGCGTATTATTCTTCTTTTTCTTCTTTTTTTTCGTCTAATGCATACCCCATCAGTGCAGCAATGCTTATTCAATACCGCCAGCAGATGGAGACACTGGGGGATAATTTTCTAAGGATTTATACTGATTTTTCCTGTCTGAATTTGTCGCACAGAAAGTTGCAGGCCAAATATGTGTGACATTTCTGCGACTTTAGCTTCTAGAGCATTTTTACAACATTATACATAGGTGCTGAATACATAAAAAGCGACTGTTCAGCGACAGACAAGTCGCATCGGCTGAAAGTAGGCCAGAATGTCAGTCCATGTTGGAGCAGGTTTAGATACAGTCTAAAGCATAGATCTCAAAGTCTGTGCACAGAATTTAGCAAGGGCCTCGCACCTTCTGATGCATCAGGTAGGTGCACAATAGCATAGCCTAACCCTCTGTACTTTGGTCTATATTGATGCGGGACATAGACAGCCAGCTGATGACCAATCCATTAGTGCAATGGATGGCTGGAAGCATTTGTCTTTGCCTTTGCAATACCACAGAAGCAATGCATGGTCAATGTACAGCAATGACACACCTGTGTGAACAGCCAGGAGACCCCCCCCCCCCCCCCATGTTATGTTACATAGTTACATAGTTAGTACGGTCGAAAAAAGACATATGTCCATCAAGTTCAACCAGGGAATTAAGGGGTAGGGGTGTGGCGCGATATTGGGGAAGGGATGAGATTTTATATTTCTTCATAAGCATTAATCTTATTTTGTCAATTAGGAACATTCAGCACCCACCCGCTATCAAGGCAGCTGCCTATCATGTCATGCCCTACCTGCACAGGTGTGCTGGCTACTCAAATGATCCAATTAAGGAGGCCATTTAGTCAGCAGCAGCAGAAGTCCTGTGCCTGGACGCTCCAACAGGGGCCAGACACAAGCAGAAGCAGAAGCAGCAGCAGCACCACCTTTTGTTTTTTGGCTGCAGCAGCAGCAAGGCCCACAGGGCTGGCTAGCTGGCTAGCCAGCAAGCAGGTAGCAATGAAAGTAGGAATCTTTCTTTTTAACCCTGTAAGGGGGTGGTGCACTGTACCCGAAGATACTGCCATATCGGGTCAATGCATAGGGCGACGGAAGCAAGCTTCGAAATCGGCCCCCGTTCTCAAAAATCCATTTAATATATGGTCCCCAGATAGGGGACGTATCAGATATTAAACTGATAAGAACAGATACTACACTTGATCTTAGCCAAAAGGCCGAGAAGCGATAACCGTGAAAGGGGCGGGCCCAACAAGGTCCCCTTCATGGGCACTATCACTGCTTGCTGTCAGGGAGGCTGCCAGACAATTTTCCATGCACACTCGTGGCTGGGGGGCAGTCAACCACCAGTACACACAGCAGAACCTAAACCCATACCATTATTGCTAAGCAGCAAGACAGGGGCCCATTGCACTCCCACGGGGCCTTTTTAAATGCAATCCATAACCCGGATTTGCCAGGAACCCTTCTTACTCCTCCTACTTGCATGTGACACTGGGCTTAGGATCTGCATAGGAAACACACACACAAGCACACACCTACCTTTGTTGCCTGCAGATGCCTCCTTGGCTGTCCCCAAACGGTATCAAACCAACACCCACGGGAAGCTGTAAGCATAGAGGACATGCCTGCACCCCATTGGACTTACCTGTGTGGGTTAAATCCGGGTTATTTGACAACCTATGGCGGTGATGGTTCTGCTCAGGCAGAGCAGTGCTGATGCTCCTCATAAAGCTGTCGCTGCTGTGAAGGTTCTAGGTGACATCACAAATCCCTATGGTTACATACACAACAAAGCTGGGTTGTTGTTGTTTACACTCTGCAAGGCCTGTGGAAGTGAGTGACATCATAGCACTGTAGTTCTGAGGGTTCAAGATGGATGCAACAATCTCCTGTTGCTTCTATGAAGGCCGTAATAGACGACATCACCAAACAGCTCCATAGTCACATACACAGCAAAGGAGAGATGTTGTTTACACCTAGTGATGTCAGTGGTATTGAGTGACATCACAGCACAGTGCTAAGGCTCCTGGGCCTGGACACAGCAGCGGCTGCAATATCTCAACGGAGAATACGTTTATATCTATGTGTGTGTGTGCGCATATATATATATATATATATATATATATATATATATATATATATATTTCTCCGCCGAAATCACTTTTAAACCCATTTCCACCTTTTTTTCCCTTCTCTTCCTCTTACTTTTTTTTCACGTTTTTTTACGTTTTTCTCCTTTTCGCCTCTTTTCTGGGCGTATTATTCTTCTTTTTCTTCTTTTTTTTCGTCTAATGCATACCCCATCAGTGCAGCAATGCTTATTCAATACCGCCAGCAGATGGAGACACTGGGGGATAATTTTCTAAGGATTTATACTGATTTTTCCTGTCTGAATTTGTCGCACAGAAAGTTGCAGGCCAAATATGTGTGACATTTCTGCGACTTTAGCTTCTAGAGCATTTTTACAACATTATACATAGGTGCTGAATACATAAAAAGCGACTGTTCAGCGACAGACAAGTCGCATCGGCTGAAAGTAGGCCAGAATGTCAGTCCATGTTGGAGCAGGTTTAGATACAGTCTAAAGCATAGATCTCAAAGTCTGTGCACAGAATTTAGCAAGGGCCTCGCACCTTCTGATGCATCAGGTAGGTGCACAATAGCATAGCCTAACCCTCTGTACTTTGGTCTATATTGATGCGGGACATAGACAGCCAGCTGATGACCAATCCATTAGTGCAATGGATGGCTGGAAGCATTTGTCTTTGCCTTTGCAATACCACAGAAGCAATGCATGGTCAATGTACAGCAATGACACACCTGTGTGAACAGCCAGGAGACCCCCCCCTCCCCCCCCATGTTATGTTACATAGTTACATAGTTAGTACGGTCGAAAAAAGACATATGTCCATCAAGTTCAACCAGGGAATTAAGGGGTAGGGGTGTGGCGCGATATTGGGGAAGGGATGAGATTTTATATTTCTTCATAAGCATTAATCTTATTTTGTCAATTAGGAACATTCAGCACCCACCCGCTATCAAGGCAGCTGCCTATCATGTCATGCCCTACCTGCACAGGTGTGCTGGCTACTCAAATGATCCAATTAAGGAGGCCATTTAGTCAGCAGCAGCAGAAGTCCTGTGCCTGGACGCTCCAACAGGGGCCAGACACAAGCAGAAGCAGAAGCAGCAGAAGCAGCAGCAGCACCACCTTTTGTTTTTTGGCTGCAGCAGCAGCAAGGCCCACAGGGCTGGCTAGCTGGCTAGCCAGCAAGCAGGTAGCAATGAAAGTAGGAATCTTTCTTTTTAACCCTGTAAGGGGGTGGTGCACTGTACCCGAAGATACTGCCATATCGGGTCAATGCATAGGGCGACGGAAGCAAGCTTCGAAATCGGCCCCCGTTCTCAA
>NW_026609470.1:0-31325 GCF_029499605.1 Hyla sarda
CCATCCATTGCACTAATGGATTGGTCATCAGCTGGCTGTCTATGTCCCGCATCAATATAGACCAAAGTACAGAGGGTTAGGCTATGCTATTGTGCACCTACCTGATGCATCAGAAGGTGCGAGGCCCTTGCTAAATTCTGTGCACAGACTTTGAGATCTATGCTTTAGACTGTATCTAAACCTGCTCCAACATGGACTGACATTCTGGCCTACTTTCAGCCGATGCGACTTGTCTGTCGCTGAACAGTCGCTTTTTATGTATTCAGCACCTATGTATAATGTTGTAAAAATGCTCTAGAAGCTAAAGTCGCAGAAATGTCACACATATTTGGCCTGCAACTTTCTGTGCGACAAATTCAGACAGGAAAAATCAGTATAAATCCTTAGAAAATTATCCCCCAGTGTCTCCATCTGCTGGCGGTATTGAATAAGCATTGCTGCACTGATGGGGTATGCATTAGACGAAAAAAAAGAAGAAAAAGAAGAATAATACGCCCAGAAAAGAGGCGAAAAGGAGAAAAACGTAAAAAAACGTGAAAAAAAAGTAAGAGGAAGAGAAGGGAAAAAAAGGTGGAAATGGGTTTAAAAGTGATTTCGGCGGAGAAATATATATATATATATATATATATATATATATACGCGCACACACACACATATATATAAACGTATTCTCCGTTGAGATATTGCAGCCGCTGCTGTGTCCAGGCCCAGGAGCCTTAGCACTGTGCTGTGATGTCACTCAATACCACTGACATCACTAGGTGTAAACAACATCTCTCCTTTGCTGTGTATGTGACTATGGAGCTGTTTGGTGATGTCGTCTATTACGGCCTTCATAGAAGCAACAGGAGATTGTTGCATCCATCTTGAACCCTCAGAACTACAGTGCTATGATGTCACTCACTTCCACAGGCCTTGCAGAGTGTAAACAACAACAACCCAGCTTTGTTGTGTATGTAACCAAAGGGATTTGTGATGTCACCTAGAACCTTCACAGCAGCGACAGCTTTATGAGGAGCATCAGCACTGCTCTGCCTGAGCAGAACCATCACCGCCATAGGTTGTCAAATAACCCGGATTTAACCCACACAGGTAAGTCCAATGGGGTGCAGGCATGTCCTCTATGCTTACAGCTTCCCGTGGGTGTTGGTTTGATACCGTTTGGGGACAGCCAAGGAGGCATCTGCAGGCAACAAAGGTAGGTGTGTGCTTGTGTGTGTGTTTCCTATGCAGATCCTAAGCCCAGTGTCACATGCAAGTAGGAGGAGTAAGAAGGGTTCCTGGCAAATCCGGGTTATGGATTGCATTTAAAAAGGCCCCGTGGGAGTGCAATGGGCCCCTGTCTTGCTGCTTAGCAATAATGGTATGGGTTTAGGTTCTGCTGTGTGTACTGGTGGTTGACTGCCCCCCAGCCCAGAGTGTGCATGGAAAATTGTCTGGCAGCCTCCCTGACAGCAAGCAGTGATAGTGCCCATGAAGGGGACCTTGTTGGGCCCGCCCCTTTCACGGTTATCGCTTCTCGGCCTTTTGGCTAAGATCAAGTGTAGTATCTGTTCTTATCAGTTTAATATCTGATACGTCCCCTATCTGGGGACCATATATTAAATGGATTTTTGAGAACGGGGGCCGATTTCGAAGCTTGCTTCCGTCGCCCTATGCATTGACCCGATATGGCAGTATCTTCGGGTACAGTGCACCACCCCCTTACAGGGTTAAAAAGAAAGATTCCTACTTTCATTGCTACCTGCTTGCTGGCTAGCCAGCTAGCCAGCCCTGTGGGCCTTGCTGCTGCTGCAGCCAAAAAACAAAAGGTGGTGCTGCTGCTGCTTCTGCTGCTTCTGCTTGTGTCTGGCCCCTGTTGGAGCGTCCAGGCACAGGACTTCTGCTGCTGCTGACTAAATGGCCTCCTTAATTGGATCATTTGAGTAGCCAGCACACCTGTGCAGGTAGGGCATGACATGATAGGCAGCTGCCTTGATAGCGGGTGGGTGCTGAATGTTCCTAATTGACAAAATAAGATTAATGCTTATGAAGAAATATAAAATCTCATCCCTTCCCCAATATCGCGCCACACCCCTACCCCTTAATTCCCTGGTTGAACGTGATGGACATATGTCTTTTTTCGACCGTACTAACTATGTAACTATGTAACATAACATGGGGGGGGGGGGGGGGGGTCTCCTGGCTGTTCACACAGGTGTGTCATTGCTGTACATTGACCATGCATTGCTTCTGTGGTATTGCAAAGGCAAAGACAAATGCTTCCAGCCATCCATTGCACTAATGGATTGGTCATCAGCTGGCTGTCTATGTCCCGCATCAATATAGACCAAAGTACAGAGGGTTAGGCTATGCTATTGTGCACCTACCTGATGCATCAGAAGGTGCGAGGCCCTTGCTAAATTCTGTGCACAGACTTTGAGATCTATGCTTTAGACTGTATCTAAACCTGCTCCAACATGGACTGACATTCTGGCCTACTTTCAGCCGATGCGACTTGTCTGTCGCTGAACAGTCGCTTTTTATGTATTCAGCACCTATGTATAATGTTGTAAAAATGCTCTAGAAGCTAAAGTCGCAGAAATGTCACACATATTTGGCCTGCAACTTTCTGTGCGACAAATTCAGACAGGAAAAATCAGTATAAATCCTTAGAAAATTATCCCCCAGTGTCTCCATCTGCTGGCGGTATTGAATAAGCATTGCTGCACTGATGGGGTATGCATTAGACGAAAAAAAAGAAGAAAAAGAAGAATAATACGCCCAGAAAAGAGGCGAAAAGGAGAAAAACGTAAAAAAACGTGAAAAAAAAGTAAGAGGAAGAGAAGGGAAAAAAAGGTGGAAATGGGTTTAAAAGTGATTTCGGCGGAGAAATATATATATATATATATATATATATATATATATATATATATATATGCGCACACACACACATAGATATAAACGTATTCTCCGTTGAGATATTGCAGCCGCTGCTGTGTCCAGGCCCAGGAGCCTTAGCACTGTGCTGTGATGTCACTCAATACCACTGACATCACTAGGTGTAAACAACATCTCTCCTTTGCTGTGTATGTGACTATGGAGCTGTTTGGTGATGTCGTCTATTACGGCCTTCATAGAAGCAACAGGAGATTGTTGCATCCATCTTGAACCCTCAGAACTACAGTGCTATGATGTCACTCACTTCCACAGGCCTTGCAGAGTGTAAACAACAACAACCCAGCTTTGTTGTGTATGTAACCAAAGGGATTTGTGATGTCACCTAGAACCTTCACAGCAGCGACAGCTTTATGAGGAGCATCAGCACTGCTCTGCCTGAGCAGAACCATCACCGCCATAGGTTGTCAAATAACCCGGATTTAACCCACACAGGTAAGTCCAATGGGGTGCAGGCATGTCCTCTATGCTTACAGCTTCCCGTGGGTGTTGGTTTGATACCGTTTGGGGACAGCCAAGGAGGCATCTGCAGGCAACAAAGGTAGGTGTGTGCTTGTGTGTGTGTTTCCTATGCAGATCCTAAGCCCAGTGTCACATGCAAGTAGGAGGAGTAAGAAGGGTTCCTGGCAAATCCGGGTTATGGATTGCATTTAAAAAGGCCCCGTGGGAGTGCAATGGGCCCCTGTCTTGCTGCTTAGCAATAATGGTATGGGTTTAGGTTCTGCTGTGTGTACTGGTGGTTGACTGCCCCCCAGCCCAGAGTGTGCATGGAAAATTGTCTGGCAGCCTCCCTGACAGCAAGCAGTGATAGTGCCCATGAAGGGGACCTTGTTGGGCCCGCCCCTTTCACGGTTATCGCTTCTCGGCCTTTTGGCTAAGATCAAGTGTAGTATCTGTTCTTATCAGTTTAATATCTGATACGTCCCCTATCTGGGGACCATATATTAAATGGATTTTTGAGAACGGGGGCCGATTTCGAAGCTTGCTTCCGTCGCCCTATGCATTGACCCGATATGGCAGTATCTTCGGGTACAGTGCACCACCCCCTTACAGGGTTAAAAAGAAAGATTCCTACTTTCATTGCTACCTGCTTGCTGGCTAGCCAGCTAGCCAGCCCTGTGGGCCTTGCTGCTGCTGCAGCCAAAAAACAAAAGGTGGTGCTGCTGCTGCTTCTGCTTGTGTCTGGCCCCTGTTGGAGCGTCCAGGCACAGGACTTCTGCTGCTGCTGACTAAATGGCCTCCTTAATTGGATCATTTGAGTAGCCAGCACACCTGTGCAGGTAGGGCATGACATGATAGGCAGCTGCCTTGATAGCGGGTGGGTGCTGAATGTTCCTAATTGACAAAATAAGATTAATGCTTATGAAGAAATATAAAATCTCATCCCTTCCCCAATATCGCGCCACACCCCTACCCCTTAATTCCCTGGTTGAACGTGATGGACATATGTCTTTTTTCGACCGTACTAACTATGTAACTATGTAACATAACATGGGGGGGGGGGGGGGGGTCTCCTGGCTGTTCACACAGGTGTGTCATTGCTGTACATTGACCATGCATTGCTTCTGTGGTATTGCAAAGGCAAAGACAAATGCTTCCAGCCATCCATTGCACTAATGGATTGGTCATCAGCTGGCTGTCTATGTCCCGCATCAATATAGACCAAAGTACAGAGGGTTAGGCTATGCTATTGTGCACCTACCTGATGCATCAGAAGGTGCGAGGCCCTTGCTAAATTCTGTGCACAGACTTTGAGATCTATGCTTTAGACTGTATCTAAACCTGCTCCAACATGGACTGACATTCTGGCCTACTTTCAGCCGATGCGACTTGTCTGTCGCTGAACAGTCGCTTTTTATGTATTCAGCACCTATGTATAATGTTGTAAAAATGCTCTAGAAGCTAAAGTCGCAGAAATGTCACACATATTTGGCCTGCAACTTTCTGTGCGACAAATTCAGACAGGAAAAATCAGTATAAATCCTTAGAAAATTATCCCCCAGTGTCTCCATCTGCTGGCGGTATTGAATAAGCATTGCTGCACTGATGGGGTATGCATTAGACGAAAAAAAAGAAGAAAAAGAAGAATAATACGCCCAGAAAAGAGGCGAAAAGGAGAAAAACGTAAAAAAACGTGAAAAAAAAGTAAGAGGAAGAGAAGGGAAAAAAAGGTGGAAATGGGTTTAAAAGTGATTTCGGCGGAGAAATATATATATATATATATATATATATATATATATATATATATATATGCGCACACACACACATAGATATAAACGTATTCTCCGTTGAGATATTGCAGCCGCTGCTGTGTCCAGGCCCAGGAGCCTTAGCACTGTGCTGTGATGTCACTCAATACCACTGACATCACTAGGTGTAAACAACATCTCTCCTTTGCTGTGTATGTGACTATGGAGCTGTTTGGTGATGTCGTCTATTACGGCCTTCATAGAAGCAACAGGAGATTGTTGCATCCATCTTGAACCCTCAGAACTACAGTGCTATGATGTCACTCACTTCCACAGGCCTTGCAGAGTGTAAACAACAACAACCCAGCTTTGTTGTGTATGTAACCAAAGGGATTTGTGATGTCACCTAGAACCTTCACAGCAGCGACAGCTTTATGAGGAGCATCAGCACTGCTCTGCCTGAGCAGAACCATCACCGCCATAGGTTGTCAAATAACCCGGATTTAACCCACACAGGTAAGTCCAATGGGGTGCAGGCATGTCCTCTATGCTTACAGCTTCCCGTGGGTGTTGGTTTGATACCGTTTGGGGACAGCCAAGGAGGCATCTGCAGGCAACAAAGGTAGGTGTGTGCTTGTGTGTGTGTTTCCTATGCAGATCCTAAGCCCAGTGTCACATGCAAGTAGGAGGAGTAAGAAGGGTTCCTGGCAAATCCGGGTTATGGATTGCATTTAAAAAGGCCCCGTGGGAGTGCAATGGGCCCCTGTCTTGCTGCTTAGCAATAATGGTATGGGTTTAGGTTCTGCTGTGTGTACTGGTGGTTGACTGCCCCCCAGCCCAGAGTGTGCATGGAAAATTGTCTGGCAGCCTCCCTGACAGCAAGCAGTGATAGTGCCCATGAAGGGGACCTTGTTGGGCCCGCCCCTTTCACGGTTATCGCTTCTCGGCCTTTTGGCTAAGATCAAGTGTAGTATCTGTTCTTATCAGTTTAATATCTGATACGTCCCCTATCTGGGGACCATATATTAAATGGATTTTTGAGAACGGGGGCCGATTTCGAAGCTTGCTTCCGTCGCCCTATGCATTGACCCGATATGGCAGTATCTTCGGGTACAGTGCACCACCCCCTTACAGGGTTAAAAAGAAAGATTCCTACTTTCATTGCTACCTGCTTGCTGGCTAGCCAGCTAGCCAGCCCTGTGGGCCTTGCTGCTGCTGCAGCCAAAAAACAAAAGGTGGTGCTGCTGCTGCTTCTGCTGCTTCTGCTTGTGTCTGGCCCCTGTTGGAGCGTCCAGGCACAGGACTTCTGCTGCTGCTGACTAAATGGCCTCCTTAATTGGATCATTTGAGTAGCCAGCACACCTGTGCAGGTAGGGCATGACATGATAGGCAGCTGCCTTGATAGCGGGTGGGTGCTGAATGTTCCTAATTGACAAAATAAGATTAATGCTTATGAAGAAATATAAAATCTCATCCCTTCCCCAATATCGCGCCACACCCCTACCCCTTAATTCCCTGGTTGAACGTGATGGACATATGTCTTTTTTCGACCGTACTAACTATGTAACTATGTAACATAACATGGGGGGGGGGGGTCTCCTGGCTGTTCACACAGGTGTGTCATTGCTGTACATTGACCATGCATTGCTTCTGTGGTATTGCAAAGGCAAAGACAAATGCTTCCAGCCATCCATTGCACTAATGGATTGGTCATCAGCTGGCTGTCTATGTCCCGCATCAATATAGACCAAAGTACAGAGGGTTAGGCTATGCTATTGTGCACCTACCTGATGCATCAGAAGGTGCGAGGCCCTTGCTAAATTCTGTGCACAGACTTTGAGATCTATGCTTTAGACTGTATCTAAACCTGCTCCAACATGGACTGACATTCTGGCCTACTTTCAGCCGATGCGACTTGTCTGTCGCTGAACAGTCGCTTTTTATGTATTCAGCACCTATGTATAATGTTGTAAAAATGCTCTAGAAGCTAAAGTCGCAGAAATGTCACACATATTTGGCCTGCAACTTTCTGTGCGACAAATTCAGACAGGAAAAATCAGTATAAATCCTTAGAAAATTATCCCCCAGTGTCTCCATCTGCTGGCGGTATTGAATAAGCATTGCTGCACTGATGGGGTATGCATTAGACGAAAAAAAAGAAGAAAAAGAAGAATAATACGCCCAGAAAAGAGGCGAAAAGGAGAAAAACGTAAAAAAACGTGAAAAAAAAGTAAGAGGAAGAGAAGGGAAAAAAAGGTGGAAATGGGTTTAAAAGTGATTTCGGCGGAGAAATATATATATATATATATATATATATATATATATATATATATATATGCGCACACACACACATAGATATAAACGTATTCTCCGTTGAGATATTGCAGCCGCTGCTGTGTCCAGGCCCAGGAGCCTTAGCACTGTGCTGTGATGTCACTCAATACCACTGACATCACTAGGTGTAAACAACATCTCTCCTTTGCTGTGTATGTGACTATGGAGCTGTTTGGTGATGTCGTCTATTACGGCCTTCATAGAAGCAACAGGAGATTGTTGCATCCATCTTGAACCCTCAGAACTACAGTGCTATGATGTCACTCACTTCCACAGGCCTTGCAGAGTGTAAACAACAACAACCCAGCTTTGTTGTGTATGTAACCAAAGGGATTTGTGATGTCACCTAGAACCTTCACAGCAGCGACAGCTTTATGAGGAGCATCAGCACTGCTCTGCCTGAGCAGAACCATCACCGCCATAGGTTGTCAAATAACCCGGATTTAACCCACACAGGTAAGTCCAATGGGGTGCAGGCATGTCCTCTATGCTTACAGCTTCCCGTGGGTGTTGGTTTGATACCGTTTGGGGACAGCCAAGGAGGCATCTGCAGGCAACAAAGGTAGGTGTGTGCTTGTGTGTGTGTTTCCTATGCAGATCCTAAGCCCAGTGTCACATGCAAGTAGGAGGAGTAAGAAGGGTTCCTGGCAAATCCGGGTTATGGATTGCATTTAAAAAGGCCCCGTGGGAGTGCAATGGGCCCCTGTCTTGCTGCTTAGCAATAATGGTATGGGTTTAGGTTCTGCTGTGTGTACTGGTGGTTGACTGCCCCCCAGCCCAGAGTGTGCATGGAAAATTGTCTGGCAGCCTCCCTGACAGCAAGCAGTGATAGTGCCCATGAAGGGGACCTTGTTGGGCCCGCCCCTTTCACGGTTATCGCTTCTCGGCCTTTTGGCTAAGATCAAGTGTAGTATCTGTTCTTATCAGTTTAATATCTGATACGTCCCCTATCTGGGGACCATATATTAAATGGATTTTTGAGAACGGGGGCCGATTTCGAAGCTTGCTTCCGTCGCCCTATGCATTGACCCGATATGGCAGTATCTTCGGGTACAGTGCACCACCCCCTTACAGGGTTAAAAAGAAAGATTCCTACTTTCATTGCTACCTGCTTGCTGGCTAGCCAGCTAGCCAGCCCTGTGGGCCTTGCTGCTGCTGCAGCCAAAAAACAAAAGGTGGTGCTGCTGCTGCTTCTGCTGCTTCTGCTTCTGCTTGTGTCTGGCCCCTGTTGGAGCGTCCAGGCACAGGACTTCTGCTGCTGCTGACTAAATGGCCTCCTTAATTGGATCATTTGAGTAGCCAGCACACCTGTGCAGGTAGGGCATGACATGATAGGCAGCTGCCTTGATAGCGGGTGGGTGCTGAATGTTCCTAATTGACAAAATAAGATTAATGCTTATGAAGAAATATAAAATCTCATCCCTTCCCCAATATCGCGCCACACCCCTACCCCTTAATTCCCTGGTTGAACGTGATGGACATATGTCTTTTTTCGACCGTACTAACTATGTAACTATGTAACATAACATGGGGGGGGGGGGGGGGGTCTCCTGGCTGTTCACACAGGTGTGTCATTGCTGTACATTGACCATGCATTGCTTCTGTGGTATTGCAAAGGCAAAGACAAATGCTTCCAGCCATCCATTGCACTAATGGATTGGTCATCAGCTGGCTGTCTATGTCCCGCATCAATATAGACCAAAGTACAGAGGGTTAGGCTATGCTATTGTGCACCTACCTGATGCATCAGAAGGTGCGAGGCCCTTGCTAAATTCTGTGCACAGACTTTGAGATCTATGCTTTAGACTGTATCTAAACCTGCTCCAACATGGACTGACATTCTGGCCTACTTTCAGCCGATGCGACTTGTCTGTCGCTGAACAGTCGCTTTTTATGTATTCAGCACCTATGTATAATGTTGTAAAAATGCTCTAGAAGCTAAAGTCGCAGAAATGTCACACATATTTGGCCTGCAACTTTCTGTGCGACAAATTCAGACAGGAAAAATCAGTATAAATCCTTAGAAAATTATCCCCCAGTGTCTCCATCTGCTGGCGGTATTGAATAAGCATTGCTGCACTGATGGGGTATGCATTAGACGAAAAAAAAGAAGAAAAAGAAGAATAATACGCCCAGAAAAGAGGCGAAAAGGAGAAAAACGTAAAAAAACGTGAAAAAAAAGTAAGAGGAAGAGAAGGGAAAAAAAGGTGGAAATGGGTTTAAAAGTGATTTCGGCGGAGAATATATATATATATATATATATATATATATATATATATATATATATGCGCACACACACACATAGATATAAACGTATTCTCCGTTGAGATATTGCAGCCGCTGCTGTGTCCAGGCCCAGGAGCCTTAGCACTGTGCTGTGATGTCACTCAATACCACTGACATCACTAGGTGTAAACAACATCTCTCCTTTGCTGTGTATGTGACTATGGAGCTGTTTGGTGATGTCGTCTATTACGGCCTTCATAGAAGCAACAGGAGATTGTTGCATCCATCTTGAACCCTCAGAACTACAGTGCTATGATGTCACTCACTTCCACAGGCCTTGCAGAGTGTAAACAACAACAACCCAGCTTTGTTGTGTATGTAACCAAAGGGATTTGTGATGTCACCTAGAACCTTCACAGCAGCGACAGCTTTATGAGGAGCATCAGCACTGCTCTGCCTGAGCAGAACCATCACCGCCATAGGTTGTCAAATAACCCGGATTTAACCCACACAGGTAAGTCCAATGGGGTGCAGGCATGTCCTCTATGCTTACAGCTTCCCGTGGGTGTTGGTTTGATACCGTTTGGGGACAGCCAAGGAGGCATCTGCAGGCAACAAAGGTAGGTGTGTGCTTGTGTGTGTGTTTCCTATGCAGATCCTAAGCCCAGTGTCACATGCAAGTAGGAGGAGTAAGAAGGGTTCCTGGCAAATCCGGGTTATGGATTGCATTTAAAAAGGCCCCGTGGGAGTGCAATGGGCCCCTGTCTTGCTGCTTAGCAATAATGGTATGGGTTTAGGTTCTGCTGTGTGTACTGGTGGTTGACTGCCCCCCAGCCCAGAGTGTGCATGGAAAATTGTCTGGCAGCCTCCCTGACAGCAAGCAGTGATAGTGCCCATGAAGGGGACCTTGTTGGGCCCGCCCCTTTCACGGTTATCGCTTCTCGGCCTTTTGGCTAAGATCAAGTGTAGTATCTGTTCTTATCAGTTTAATATCTGATACGTCCCCTATCTGGGGACCATATATTAAATGGATTTTTGAGAACGGGGGCCGATTTCGAAGCTTGCTTCCGTCGCCCTATGCATTGACCCGATATGGCAGTATCTTCGGGTACAGTGCACCACCCCCTTACAGGGTTAAAAAGAAAGATTCCTACTTTCATTGCTACCTGCTTGCTGGCTAGCCAGCTAGCCAGCCCTGTGGGCCTTGCTGCTGCTGCAGCCAAAAAACAAAAGGTGGTGCTGCTGCTGCTCTGCTGCTTCTGCTTCTGCTTGTGTCTGGCCCCTGTTGGAGCGTCCAGGCACAGGACTTCTGCTGCTGCTGACTAAATGGCCTCCTTAATTGGATCATTTGAGTAGCCAGCACACCTGTGCAGGTAGGGCATGACATGATAGGCAGCTGCCTTGATAGCGGGTGGGTGCTGAATGTTCCTAATTGACAAAATAAGATTAATGCTTATGAAGAAATATAAAATCTCATCCCTTCCCCAATATCGCGCCACACCCCTACCCCTTAATTCCCTGGTTGAACGTGATGGACATATGTCTTTTTTCGACCGTACTAACTATGTAACTATGTAACATAACATGGGGGGGGGGGTCTCCTGGCTGTTCACACAGGTGTGTCATTGCTGTACATTGACCATGCATTGCTTCTGTGGTATTGCAAAGGCAAAGACAAATGCTTCCAGCCATCCATTGCACTAATGGATTGGTCATCAGCTGGCTGTCTATGTCCCGCATCAATATAGACCAAAGTACAGAGGGTTAGGCTATGCTATTGTGCACCTACCTGATGCATCAGAAGGTGCGAGGCCCTTGCTAAATTCTGTGCACAGACTTTGAGATCTATGCTTTAGACTGTATCTAAACCTGCTCCAACATGGACTGACATTCTGGCCTACTTTCAGCCGATGCGACTTGTCTGTCGCTGAACAGTCGCTTTTTATGTATTCAGCACCTATGTATAATGTTGTAAAAATGCTCTAGAAGCTAAAGTCGCAGAAATGTCACACATATTTGGCCTGCAACTTTCTGTGCGACAAATTCAGACAGGAAAAATCAGTATAAATCCTTAGAAAATTATCCCCCAGTGTCTCCATCTGCTGGCGGTATTGAATAAGCATTGCTGCACTGATGGGGTATGCATTAGACGAAAAAAAAGAAGAAAAAGAAGAATAATACGCCCAGAAAAGAGGCGAAAAGGAGAAAAACGTAAAAAAACGTGAAAAAAAAGTAAGAGGAAGAGAAGGGAAAAAAAGGTGGAAATGGGTTTAAAAGTGATTTCGGCGGAGAATATATATATATATATATATATATATATATATATATATATATATATGCGCACACACACACATAGATATAAACGTATTCTCCATTGAGATATTGCAGCCGCTGCTGTGTCCAGGCCCAGGAGCCTTAGCACTGTGCTGTGATGTCACTCAATACCACTGACATCACTAGGTGTAAACAACATCTCTCCTTTGCTGTGTATGTGACTATGGAGCTGTTTGGTGATGTCGTCTATTACGGCCTTCATAGAAGCAACAGGAGATTGTTGCATCCATCTTGAACCCTCAGAACTACAGTGCTATGATGTCACTCACTTCCACAGGCCTTGCAGAGTGTAAACAACAACAACCCAGCTTTGTTGTGTATGTAACCAAAGGGATTTGTGATGTCACCTAGAACCTTCACAGCAGCGACAGCTTTATGAGGAGCATCAGCACTGCTCTGCCTGAGCAGAACCATCACCGCCATAGGTTGTCAAATAACCCGGATTTAACCCACACAGGTAAGTCCAATGGGGTGCAGGCATGTCCTCTATGCTTACAGCTTCCCGTGGGTGTTGGTTTGATACCGTTTGGGGACAGCCAAGGAGGCATCTGCAGGCAACAAAGGTAGGTGTGTGCTTGTGTGTGTGTTTCCTATGCAGATCCTAAGCCCAGTGTCACATGCAAGTAGGAGGAGTAAGAAGGGTTCCTGGCAAATCCGGGTTATGGATTGCATTTAAAAAGGCCCCGTGGGAGTGCAATGGGCCCCTGTCTTGCTGCTTAGCAATAATGGTATGGGTTTAGGTTCTGCTGTGTGTACTGGTGGTTGACTGCCCCCCAGCCCAGAGTGTGCATGGAAAATTGTCTGGCAGCCTCCCTGACAGCAAGCAGTGATAGTGCCCATGAAGGGGACCTTGTTGGGCCCGCCCCTTTCACGGTTATCGCTTCTCGGCCTTTTGGCTAAGATCAAGTGTAGTATCTGTTCTTATCAGTTTAATATCTGATACGTCCCCTATCTGGGGACCATATATTAAATGGATTTTTGAGAACGGGGGCCGATTTCGAAGCTTGCTTCCGTCGCCCTATGCATTGACCCGATATGGCAGTATCTTCGGGTACAGTGCACCACCCCCTTACAGGGTTAAAAAGAAAGATTCCTACTTTCATTGCTACCTGCTTGCTGGCTAGCCAGCTAGCCAGCCCTGTGGGCCTTGCTGCTGCTGCAGCCAAAAAACAAAAGGTGGTGCTGCTGCTGCTTCTGCTGCTTCTGCTTGTGTCTGGCCCCTGTTGGAGCGTCCAGGCACAGGACTTCTGCTGCTGCTGACTAAATGGCCTCCTTAATTGGATCATTTGAGTAGCCAGCACACCTGTGCAGGTAGGGCATGACATGATAGGCAGCTGCCTTGATAGCGGGTGGGTGCTGAATGTTCCTAATTGACAAAATAAGATTAATGCTTATGAAGAAATATAAAATCTCATCCCTTCCCCAATATCGCGCCACACCCCTACCCCTTAATTCCCTGGTTGAACGTGATGGACATATGTCTTTTTTCGACCGTACTAACTATGTAACTATGTAACATAACATGGGGGGGGGGGGGGGTCTCCTGGCTGTTCACACAGGTGTGTCATTGCTGTACATTGACCATGCATTGCTTCTGTGGTATTGCAAAGGCAAAGACAAATGCTTCCAGCCATCCATTGCACTAATGGATTGGTCATCAGCTGGCTGTCTATGTCCCGCATCAATATAGACCAAAGTACAGAGGGTTAGGCTATGCTATTGTGCACCTACCTGATGCATCAGAAGGTGCGAGGCCCTTGCTAAATTCTGTGCACAGACTTTGAGATCTATGCTTTAGACTGTATCTAAACCTGCTCCAACATGGACTGACATTCTGGCCTACTTTCAGCCGATGCGACTTGTCTGTCGCTGAACAGTCGCTTTTTATGTATTCAGCACCTATGTATAATGTTGTAAAAATGCTCTAGAAGCTAAAGTCGCAGAAATGTCACACATATTTGGCCTGCAACTTTCTGTGCGACAAATTCAGACAGGAAAAATCAGTATAAATCCTTAGAAAATTATCCCCCAGTGTCTCCATCTGCTGGCGGTATTGAATAAGCATTGCTGCACTGATGGGGTATGCATTAGACGAAAAAAAAGAAGAAAAAGAAGAATAATACGCCCAGAAAAGAGGCGAAAAGGAGAAAAACGTAAAAAAACGTGAAAAAAAAGTAAGAGGAAGAGAAGGGAAAAAAAGGTGGAAATGGGTTTAAAAGTGATTTCGGCGGAGAAATATATATATATATATATATATATATATATATATATATATATATATATATATATGCGCACACACACACATAGATATAAACGTATTCTCCGTTGAGATATTGCAGCCGCTGCTGTGTCCAGGCCCAGGAGCCTTAGCACTGTGCTGTGATGTCACTCAATACCACTGACATCACTAGGTGTAAACAACATCTCTCCTTTGCTGTGTATGTGACTATGGAGCTGTTTGGTGATGTCGTCTATTACGGCCTTCATAGAAGCAACAGGAGATTGTTGCATCCATCTTGAACCCTCAGAACTACAGTGCTATGATGTCACTCACTTCCACAGGCCTTGCAGAGTGTAAACAACAACAACCCAGCTTTGTTGTGTATGTAACCAAAGGGATTTGTGATGTCACCTAGAACCTTCACAGCAGCGACAGCTTTATGAGGAGCATCAGCACTGCTCTGCCTGAGCAGAACCATCACCGCCATAGGTTGTCAAATAACCCGGATTTAACCCACACAGGTAAGTCCAATGGGGTGCAGGCATGTCCTCTATGCTTACAGCTTCCCGTGGGTGTTGGTTTGATACCGTTTGGGGACAGCCAAGGAGGCATCTGCAGGCAACAAAGGTAGGTGTGTGCTTGTGTGTGTGTTTCCTATGCAGATCCTAAGCCCAGTGTCACATGCAAGTAGGAGGAGTAAGAAGGGTTCCTGGCAAATCCGGGTTATGGATTGCATTTAAAAAGGCCCCGTGGGAGTGCAATGGGCCCCTGTCTTGCTGCTTAGCAATAATGGTATGGGTTTAGGTTCTGCTGTGTGTACTGGTGGTTGACTGCCCCCCAGCCCAGAGTGTGCATGGAAAATTGTCTGGCAGCCTCCCTGACAGCAAGCAGTGATAGTGCCCATGAAGGGGACCTTGTTGGGCCCGCCCCTTTCACGGTTATCGCTTCTCGGCCTTTTGGCTAAGATCAAGTGTAGTATCTGTTCTTATCAGTTTAATATCTGATACGTCCCCTATCTGGGGACCATATATTAAATGGATTTTTGAGAACGGGGGCCGATTTCGAAGCTTGCTTCCGTCGCCCTATGCATTGACCCGATATGGCAGTATCTTCGGGTACAGTGCACCACCCCCTTACAGGGTTAAAAAGAAAGATTCCTACTTTCATTGCTACCTGCTTGCTGGCTAGCCAGCTAGCCAGCCCTGTGGGCCTTGCTGCTGCTGCAGCCAAAAAACAAAAGGTGGTGCTGCTGCTGCTTCTGCTTGTGTCTGGCCCCTGTTGGAGCGTCCAGGCACAGGACTTCTGCTGCTGCTGACTAAATGGCCTCCTTAATTGGATCATTTGAGTAGCCAGCACACCTGTGCAGGTAGGGCATGACATGATAGGCAGCTGCCTTGATAGCGGGTGGGTGCTGAATGTTCCTAATTGACAAAATAAGATTAATGCTTATGAAGAAATATAAAATGTCATCCCTTCCCCAATATCGCGCCACACCCCTACCCCTTAATTCCCTGGTTGAACGTGATGGACATATGTCTTTTTTCGACCGTACTAACTATGTAACTATGTAACATAACATGGGGGGGGGGGGGGGGGGGGGTCTCCTGGCTGTTCACACAGGTGTGTCATTGCTGTACATTGACCATGCATTGCTTCTGTGGTATTGCAAAGGCAAAGACAAATGCTTCCAGCCATCCATTGCACTAATGGATTGGTCATCAGCTGGCTGTCTATGTCCCGCATCAATATAGACCAAAGTACAGAGGGTTAGGCTATGCTATTGTGCACCTACCTGATGCATCAGAAGGTGCGAGGCCCTTGCTAAATTCTGTGCACAGACTTTGAGATCTATGCTTTAGACTGTATCTAAACCTGCTCCAACATGGACTGACATTCTGGCCTACTTTCAGCCGATGCGACTTGTCTGTCGCTGAACAGTCGCTTTTTATGTATTCAGCACCTATGTATAATGTTGTAAAAATGCTCTAGAAGCTAAAGTCGCAGAAATGTCACACATATTTGGCCTGCAACTTTCTGTGCGACAAATTCAGACAGGAAAAATCAGTATAAATCCTTAGAAAATTATCCCCCAGTGTCTCCATCTGCTGGCGGTATTGAATAAGCATTGCTGCACTGATGGGGTATGCATTAGACGAAAAAAAAGAAGAAAAAGAAGAATAATACGCCCAGAAAAGAGGCGAAAAGGAGAAAAACGTAAAAAAACGTGAAAAAAAAGTAAGAGGAAGAGAAGGGAAAAAAAGGTGGAAATGGGTTTAAAAGTGATTTCGGCGGAGAAATATATATATATATATATATATATATATATATATATATATATATATGCGCACACACACACATAGATATAAACGTATTCTCCGTTGAGATATTGCAGCCGCTGCTGTGTCCAGGCCCAGGAGCCTTAGCACTGTGCTGTGATGTCACTCAATACCACTGACATCACTAGGTGTAAACAACATCTCTCCTTTGCTGTGTATGTGACTATGGAGCTGTTTGGTGATGTCGTCTATTACGGCCTTCATAGAAGCAACAGGAGATTGTTGCATCCATCTTGAACCCTCAGAACTACAGTGCTATGATGTCACTCACTTCCACAGGCCTTGCAGAGTGTAAACAACAACAACCCAGCTTTGTTGTGTATGTAACCAAAGGGATTTGTGATGTCACCTAGAACCTTCACAGCAGCGACAGCTTTATGAGGAGCATCAGCACTGCTCTGCCTGAGCAGAACCATCACCGCCATAGGTTGTCAAATAACCCGGATTTAACCCACACAGGTAAGTCCAATGGGGTGCAGGCATGTCCTCTATGCTTACAGCTTCCCGTGGGTGTTGGTTTGATACCGTTTGGGGACAGCCAAGGAGGCATCTGCAGGCAACAAAGGTAGGTGTGTGCTTGTGTGTGTGTTTCCTATGCAGATCCTAAGCCCAGTGTCACATGCAAGTAGGAGGAGTAAGAAGGGTTCCTGGCAAATCCGGGTTATGGATTGCATTTAAAAAGGCCCCGTGGGAGTGCAATGGGCCCCTGTCTTGCTGCTTAGCAATAATGGTATGGGTTTAGGTTCTGCTGTGTGTACTGGTGGTTGACTGCCCCCCAGCCCAGAGTGTGCATGGAAAATTGTCTGGCAGCCTCCCTGACAGCAAGCAGTGATAGTGCCCATGAAGGGGACCTTGTTGGGCCCGCCCCTTTCACGGTTATCGCTTCTCGGCCTTTTGGCTAAGATCAAGTGTAGTATCTGTTCTTATCAGTTTAATATCTGATACGTCCCCTATCTGGGGACCATATATTAAATGGATTTTTGAGAACGGGGGCCGATTTCGAAGCTTGCTTCCGTCGCCCTATGCATTGACCCGATATGGCAGTATCTTCGGGTACAGTGCACCACCCCCTTACAGGGTTAAAAAGAAAGATTCCTACTTTCATTGCTACCTGCTTGCTGGCTAGCCAGCTAGCCAGCCCTGTGGGCCTTGCTGCTGCTGCAGCCAAAAAACAAAAGGTGGTGCTGCTGCTGCTTCTGCTGCTTCTGCTTCTGCTTGTGTCTGGCCCCTGTTGGAGCGTCCAGGCACAGGACTTCTGCTGCTGCTGACTAAATGGCCTCCTTAATTGGATCATTTGAGTAGCCAGCACACCTGTGCAGGTAGGGCATGACATGATAGGCAGCTGCCTTGATAGCGGGTGGGTGCTGAATGTTCCTAATTGACAAAATAAGATTAATGCTTATGAAGAAATATAAAATCTCATCCCTTCCCCAATATCGCGCCACACCCCTACCCCTTAATTCCCTGGTTGAACGTGATGGACATATGTCTTTTTTCGACCGTACTAACTATGTAACTATGTAACATAACATGGGGGGGGGGGGGGGGTCTCCTGGCTGTTCACACAGGTGTGTCATTGCTGTACATTGACCATGCATTGCTTCTGTGGTATTGCAAAGGCAAAGACAAATGCTTCCAGCCATCCATTGCACTAATGGATTGGTCATCAGCTGGCTGTCTATGTCCCGCATCAATATAGACCAAAGTACAGAGGGTTAGGCTATGCTATTGTGCACCTACCTGATGCATCAGAAGGTGCGAGGCCCTTGCTAAATTCTGTGCACAGACTTTGAGATCTATGCTTTAGACTGTATCTAAACCTGCTCCAACATGGACTGACATTCTGGCCTACTTTCAGCCGATGCGACTTGTCTGTCGCTGAACAGTCGCTTTTTATGTATTCAGCACCTATGTATAATGTTGTAAAAATGCTCTAGAAGCTAAAGTCGCAGAAATGTCACACATATTTGGCCTGCAACTTTCTGTGCGACAAATTCAGACAGGAAAAATCAGTATAAATCCTTAGAAAATTATCCCCCAGTGTCTCCATCTGCTGGCGGTATTGAATAAGCATTGCTGCACTGATGGGGTATGCATTAGACGAAAAAAAAGAAGAAAAAGAAGAATAATACGCCCAGAAAAGAGGCGAAAAGGAGAAAAACGTAAAAAAACGTGAAAAAAAAGTAAGAGGAAGAGAAGGGAAAAAAAGGTGGAAATGGGTTTAAAAGTGATTTCGGCGGAGAATATATATATATATATATATATATATATATATATATATATATATATGCGCACACACACACATAGATATAAACGTATTCTCCGTTGAGATATTGCAGCCGCTGCTGTGTCCAGGCCCAGGAGCCTTAGCACTGTGCTGTGATGTCACTCAATACCACTGACATCACTAGGTGTAAACAACATCTCTCCTTTGCTGTGTATGTGACTATGGAGCTGTTTGGTGATGTCGTCTATTACGGCCTTCATAGAAGCAACAGGAGATTGTTGCATCCATCTTGAACCCTCAGAACTACAGTGCTATGATGTCACTCACTTCCACAGGCCTTGCAGAGTGTAAACAACAACAACCCAGCTTTGTTGTGTATGTAACCAAAGGGATTTGTGATGTCACCTAGAACCTTCACAGCAGCGACAGCTTTATGAGGAGCATCAGCACTGCTCTGCCTGAGCAGAACCATCACCGCCATAGGTTGTCAAATAACCCGGATTTAACCCACACAGGTAAGTCCAATGGGGTGCAGGCATGTCCTCTATGCTTACAGCTTCCCGTGGGTGTTGGTTTGATACCGTTTGGGGACAGCCAAGGAGGCATCTGCAGGCAACAAAGGTAGGTGTGTGCTTGTGTGTGTGTTTCCTATGCAGATCCTAAGCCCAGTGTCACATGCAAGTAGGAGGAGTAAGAAGGGTTCCTGGCAAATCCGGGTTATGGATTGCATTTAAAAAGGCCCCGTGGGAGTGCAATGGGCCCCTGTCTTGCTGCTTAGCAATAATGGTATGGGTTTAGGTTCTGCTGTGTGTACTGGTGGTTGACTGCCCCCCAGCCCAGAGTGTGCATGGAAAATTGTCTGGCAGCCTCCCTGACAGCAAGCAGTGATAGTGCCCATGAAGGGGACCTTGTTGGGCCCGCCCCTTTCACGGTTATCGCTTCTCGGCCTTTTGGCTAAGATCAAGTGTAGTATCTGTTCTTATCAGTTTAATATCTGATACGTCCCCTATCTGGGGACCATATATTAAATGGATTTTTGAGAACGGGGGCCGATTTCGAAGCTTGCTTCCGTCGCCCTATGCATTGACCCGATATGGCAGTATCTTCGGGTACAGTGCACCACCCCCTTACAGGGTTAAAAAGAAAGATTCCTACTTTCATTGCTACCTGCTTGCTGGCTAGCCAGCTAGCCAGCCCTGTGGGCCTTGCTGCTGCTGCAGCCAAAAAACAAAAGGTGGTGCTGCTGCTGCTTCTGCTGCTTCTGCTTGTGTCTGGCCCCTGTTGGAGCGTCCAGGCACAGGACTTCTGCTGCTGCTGACTAAATGGCCTCCTTAATTGGATCATTTGAGTAGCCAGCACACCTGTGCAGGTAGGGCATGACATGATAGGCAGCTGCCTTGATAGCGGGTGGGTGCTGAATGTTCCTAATTGACAAAATAAGATTAATGCTTATGAAGAAATATAAAATCTCATCCCTTCCCCAATATCGCGCCACACCCCTACCCCTTAATTCCCTGGTTGAACGTGATGGACATATGTCTTTTTTCGACCGTACTAACTATGTAACTATGTAACATAACATGGGGGGGGGGTCTCCTGGCTGTTCACACAGGTGTGTCATTGCTGTACATTGACCATGCATTGCTTCTGTGGTATTGCAAAGGCAAAGACAAATGCTTCCAGCCATCCATTGCACTAATGGATTGGTCATCAGCTGGCTGTCTATGTCCCGCATCAATATAGACCAAAGTACAGAGGGTTAGGCTATGCTATTGTGCACCTACCTGATGCATCAGAAGGTGCGAGGCCCTTGCTAAATTCTGTGCACAGACTTTGAGATCTATGCTTTAGACTGTATCTAAACCTGCTCCAACATGGACTGACATTCTGGCCTACTTTCAGCCGATGCGACTTGTCTGTCGCTGAACAGTCGCTTTTTATGTATTCAGCACCTATGTATAATGTTGTAAAAATGCTCTAGAAGCTAAAGTCGCAGAAATGTCACACATATTTGGCCTGCAACTTTCTGTGCGACAAATTCAGACAGGAAAAATCAGTATAAATCCTTAGAAAATTATCCCCCAGTGTCTCCATCTGCTGGCGGTATTGAATAAGCATTGCTGCACTGATGGGGTATGCATTAGACGAAAAAAAAGAAGAAAAAGAAGAATAATACGCCCAGAAAAGAGGCGAAAAGGAGAAAAACGTAAAAAAACGTGAAAAAAAAGTAAGAGGAAGAGAAGGGAAAAAAAGGTGGAAATGGGTTTAAAAGTGATTTCGGCGGAGAATATATATATATATATATATATATATATATATATATATATATATATATATGCGCACACACACACATAGATATAAACGTATTCTCCATTGAGATATTGCAGCCGCTGCTGTGTCCAGGCCCAGGAGCCTTAGCACTGTGCTGTGATGTCACTCAATACCACTGACATCACTAGGTGTAAACAACATCTCTCCTTTGCTGTGTATGTGACTATGGAGCTGTTTGGTGATGTCGTCTATTACGGCCTTCATAGAAGCAACAGGAGATTGTTGCATCCATCTTGAACCCTCAGAACTACAGTGCTATGATGTCACTCACTTCCACAGGCCTTGCAGAGTGTAAACAACAACAACCCAGCTTTGTTGTGTATGTAACCAAAGGGATTTGTGATGTCACCTAGAACCTTCACAGCAGCGACAGCTTTATGAGGAGCATCAGCACTGCTCTGCCTGAGCAGAACCATCACCGCCATAGGTTGTCAAATAACCCGGATTTAACCCACACAGGTAAGTCCAATGGGGTGCAGGCATGTCCTCTATGCTTACAGCTTCCCGTGGGTGTTGGTTTGATACCGTTTGGGGACAGCCAAGGAGGCATCTGCAGGCAACAAAGGTAGGTGTGTGCTTGTGTGTGTGTTTCCTATGCAGATCCTAAGCCCAGTGTCACATGCAAGTAGGAGGAGTAAGAAGGGTTCCTGGCAAATCCGGGTTATGGATTGCATTTAAAAAGGCCCCGTGGGAGTGCAATGGGCCCCTGTCTTGCTGCTTAGCAATAATGGTATGGGTTTAGGTTCTGCTGTGTGTACTGGTGGTTGACTGCCCCCCAGCCCAGAGTGTGCATGGAAAATTGTCTGGCAGCCTCCCTGACAGCAAGCAGTGATAGTGCCCATGAAGGGGACCTTGTTGGGCCCGCCCCTTTCACGGTTATCGCTTCTCGGCCTTTTGGCTAAGATCAAGTGTAGTATCTGTTCTTATCAGTTTAATATCTGATACGTCCCCTATCTGGGGACCATATATTAAATGGATTTTTGAGAACGGGGGCCGATTTCGAAGCTTGCTTCCGTCGCCCTATGCATTGACCCGATATGGCAGTATCTTCGGGTACAGTGCACCACCCCCTTACAGGGTTAAAAAGAAAGATTCCTACTTTCATTGCTACCTGCTTGCTGGCTAGCCAGCTAGCCAGCCCTGTGGGCCTTGCTGCTGCTGCAGCCAAAAAACAAAAGGTGGTGCTTCTGCTGCTTCTGCTTGTGTCTGGCCCCTGTTGGAGCGTCCAGGCACAGGACTTCTGCTGCTGCTGACTAAATGGCCTCCTTAATTGGATCATTTGAGTAGCCAGCACACCTGTGCAGGTAGGGCATGACATGATAGGCAGCTGCCTTGATAGCGGGTGGGTGCTGAATGTTCCTAATTGACAAAATAAGATTAATGCTTATGAAGAAATATAAAATCTCATCCCTTCCCCAATATCGCGCCACACCCCTACCCCTTAATTCCCTGGTTGAACGTGATGGACATATGTCTTTTTTCGACCGTACTAACTATGTAACTATGTAACATAACATGGGGGGGGGGGGGGGGGGGGGTCTCCTGGCTGTTCACACAGGTGTGTCATTGCTGTACATTGACCATGCATTGCTTCTGTGGTATTGCAAAGGCAAAGACAAATGCTTCCAGCCATCCATTGCACTAATGGATTGGTCATCAGCTGGCTGTCTATGTCCCGCATCAATATAGACCAAAGTACAGAGGGTTAGGCTATGCTATTGTGCACCTACCTGATGCATCAGAAGGTGCGAGGCCCTTGCTAAATTCTGTGCACAGACTTTGAGATCTATGCTTTAGACTGTATCTAAACCTGCTCCAACATGGACTGACATTCTGGCCTACTTTCAGCCGATGCGACTTGTCTGTCGCTGAACAGTCGCTTTTTATGTATTCAGCACCTATGTATAATGTTGTAAAAATGCTCTAGAAGCTAAAGTCGCAGAAATGTCACACATATTTGGCCTGCAACTTTCTGTGCGACAAATTCAGACAGGAAAAATCAGTATAAATCCTTAGAAAATTATCCCCCAGTGTCTCCATCTGCTGGCGGTATTGAATAAGCATTGCTGCACTGATGGGGTATGCATTAGACGAAAAAAAAGAAGAAAAAGAAGAATAATACGCCCAGAAAAGAGGCGAAAAGGAGAAAAACGTAAAAAAACGTGAAAAAAAAGTAAGAGGAAGAGAAGGGAAAAAAAGGTGGAAATGGGTTTAAAAGTGATTTCGGCGGAGAATATATATATATATATATATATATATATATATATATATATATATATATATGCGCACACACACACATAGATATAAACGTATTCTCCATTGAGATATTGCAGCCGCTGCTGTGTCCAGGCCCAGGAGCCTTAGCACTGTGCTGTGATGTCACTCAATACCACTGACATCACTAGGTGTAAACAACATCTCTCCTTTGCTGTGTATGTGACTATGGAGCTGTTTGGTGATGTCGTCTATTACGGCCTTCATAGAAGCAACAGGAGATTGTTGCATCCATCTTGAACCCTCAGAACTACAGTGCTATGATGTCACTCACTTCCACAGGCCTTGCAGAGTGTAAACAACAACAACCCAGCTTTGTTGTGTATGTAACCAAAGGGATTTGTGATGTCACCTAGAACCTTCACAGCAGCGACAGCTTTATGAGGAGCATCAGCACTGCTCTGCCTGAGCAGAACCATCACCGCCATAGGTTGTCAAATAACCCGGATTTAACCCACACAGGTAAGTCCAATGGGGTGCAGGCATGTCCTCTATGCTTACAGCTTCCCGTGGGTGTTGGTTTGATACCGTTTGGGGACAGCCAAGGAGGCATCTGCAGGCAACAAAGGTAGGTGTGTGCTTGTGTGTGTGTTTCCTATGCAGATCCTAAGCCCAGTGTCACATGCAAGTAGGAGGAGTAAGAAGGGTTCCTGGCAAATCCGGGTTATGGATTGCATTTAAAAAGGCCCCGTGGGAGTGCAATGGGCCCCTGTCTTGCTGCTTAGCAATAATGGTATGGGTTTAGGTTCTGCTGTGTGTACTGGTGGTTGACTGCCCCCCAGCCCAGAGTGTGCATGGAAAATTGTCTGGCAGCCTCCCTGACAGCAAGCAGTGATAGTGCCCATGAAGGGGACCTTGTTGGGCCCTCCCCTTTCACGGTTATCGCTTCTCGGCCTTTTGGCTAAGATCAAGTGTAGTATCTGTTCTTATCAGTTTAATATCTGATACGTCCCCTATCTGGGGACCATATATTAAATGGATTTTTGAGAACGGGGGCCGATTTCGAAGCTTGCTTCCGTCGCCCTATGCATTGACCCGATATGGCAGTATCTTCGGGTACAGTGCACCACCCCCTTACAGGGTTAAAAAGAAAGATTCCTACTTTCATTGCTACCTGCTTGCTGGCTAGCCAGCTAGCCAGCCCTGTGGGCCTTGCTGCTGCTGCAGCCAAAAAACAAAAGGTGGTGCTTCTGGTGCTTCTGCTTGTGTCTGGCCCCTGTTGGAGCGTCTAGGCACAGGACTTCTGCTGCTGCTGACTAAATGGCCTCCTTAATTGGATCATTTGAGTAGCCAGCACACCTGTGCAGGTAGGGCATGACATGATAGGCAGCTGCCTTGATAGCGGGTGGGTGCTGAATGTTCCTAATTGACAAAATAAGATTAATGCTTATGAAGAAATATAAAATCTCATCCCTTCCCCAATATCGCGCCACACCCCTACCCCTTAATTCCCTGGTTGAACGTGATGGACATATGTCTTTTTTCGACCGTACTAACTATGTAACTATGTAACATAACATGGGGGGGGGGGGGGGGGTGGTCTCCTGGCTGTTCACACAGGTGTGTCATTGCTGTACATTGACCATGCATTGCTTCTGTGGTATTGCAAAGGCAAAGACAAATGCTTCCAGCCATCCATTGCACTAATGGATTGGTCATCAGCTGGCTGTCTATGTCCCGCATCAATATAGACCAAAGTACAGAGGGTTAGGCTATGCTATTGTGCACCTACCTGATGCATCAGAAGGTGCGAGGCCCTTGCTAAATTCTGTGCACAGACTTTGAGATCTATGCTTTAGACTGTATCTAAACCTGCTCCAACATGGACTGACATTCTGGCCTACTTTCAGCCGATGCGACTTGTCTGTCGCTGAACAGTCGCTTTTTATGTATTCAGCACCTATGTATAATGTTGTAAAAATGCTCTAGAAGCTAAAGTCGCAGAAATGTCACACATATTTGGCCTGCAACTTTCTGTGCGACAAATTCAGACAGGAAAAATCAGTATAAATCCTTAGAAAATTATCCCCCAGTGTCTCCATCTGCTGGCGGTATTGAATAAGCATTGCTGCACTGATGGGGTATGCATTAGACGAAAAAAAAGAAGAAAAAGAAGAATAATACGCCCAGAAAAGAGGCGAAAAGGAGAAAAACGTAAAAAAACGTGAAAAAAAAGTAAGAGGAAGAGAAGGGAAAAAAAGGTGGAAATGGGTTTAAAAGTGATTTCGGCGGAGAATATATATATATATATATATATATATATATATATATATATATATATGCGCACACACACACATAGATATAAACGTATTCTCCGTTGAGATATTGCAGCCGCTGCTGTGTCCAGGCCCAGGAGCCTTAGCACTGTGCTGTGATGTCACTCAATACCACTGACATCACTAGGTGTAAACAACATCTCTCCTTTGCTGTGTATGTGACTATGGAGCTGTTTGGTGATGTCGTCTATTACGGCCTTCATAGAAGCAACAGGAGATTGTTGCATCCATCTTGAACCCTCAGAACTACAGTGCTATGATGTCACTCACTTCCACAGGCCTTGCAGAGTGTAAACAACAACAACCCAGCTTTGTTGTGTATGTAACCAAAGGGATTTGTGATGTCACCTAGAACCTTCACAGCAGCGACAGCTTTATGAGGAGCATCAGCACTGCTCTGCCTGAGCAGAACCATCACCGCCATAGGTTGTCAAATAACCCGGATTTAACCCACACAGGTAAGTCCAATGGGGTGCAGGCATGTCCTCTATGCTTACAGCTTCCCGTGGGTGTTGGTTTGATACCGTTTGGGGACAGCCAAGGAGGCATCTGCAGGCAACAAAGGTAGGTGTGTGCTTGTGTGTGTGTTTCCTATGCAGATCCTAAGCCCAGTGTCACATGCAAGTAGGAGGAGTAAGAAGGGTTCCTGGCAAATCCGGGTTATGGATTGCATTTAAAAAGGCCCCGTGGGAGTGCAATGGGCCCCTGTCTTGCTGCTTAGCAATAATGGTATGGGTTTAGGTTCTGCTGTGTGTACTGGTGGTTGACTGCCCCCCAGCCCAGAGTGTGCATGGAAAATTGTCTGGCAGCCTCCCTGACAGCAAGCAGTGATAGTGCCCATGAAGGGGACCTTGTTGGGCCCGCCCCTTTCACGGTTATCGCTTCTCGGCCTTTTGGCTAAGATCAAGTGTAGTATCTGTTCTTATCAGTTTAATATCTGATACGTCCCCTATCTGGGGACCATATATTAAATGGATTTTTGAGAACGGGGGCCGATTTCGAAGCTTGCTTCCGTCGCCCTATGCATTGACCCGATATGGCAGTATCTTCGGGTACAGTGCACCACCCCCTTACAGGGTTAAAAAGAAAGATTCCTACTTTCATTGCTACCTGCTTGCTGGCTAGCCAGCTAGCCAGCCCTGTGGGCCTTGCTGCTGCTGCAGCCAAAAAACAAAAGGTGGTGCTGCTGCTGCTTCTGCTGCTTCTGCTTGTGTCTGGCCCCTGTTGGAGCGTCCAGGCACAGGACTTCTGCTGCTGCTGACTAAATGGCCTCCTTAATTGGATCATTTGAGTAGCCAGCACACCTGTGCAGGTAGGGCATGACATGATAGGCAGCTGCCTTGATAGCGGGTGGGTGCTGAATGTTCCTAATTGACAAAATAAGATTAATGCTTATGAAGAAATATAAAATCTCATCCCTTCCCCAATATCGCGCCACACCCCTACCCCTTAATTCCCTGGTTGAACGTGATGGACATATGTCTTTTTTCGACCGTACTAACTATGTAACTATGTAACATAACATGGGGGGGGGGGGGGGGGGTCTCCTGGCTGTTCACACAGGTGTGTCATTGCTGTACATTGACCATGCATTGCTTCTGTGGTATTGCAAAGGCAAAGACAAATGCTTCCAGCCATCCATTGCACTAATGGATTGGTCATCAGCTGGCTGTCTATGTCCCGCATCAATATAGACCAAAGTACAGAGGGTTAGGCTATGCTATTGTGCACCTACCTGATGCATCAGAAGGTGCGAGGCCCTTGCTAAATTCTGTGCACAGACTTTGAGATCTATGCTTTAGACTGTATCTAAACCTGCTCCAACATGGACTGACATTCTGGCCTACTTTCAGCCGATGCGACTTGTCTGTCGCTGAACAGTCGCTTTTTATGTATTCAGCACCTATGTATAATGTTGTAAAAATGCTCTAGAAGCTAAAGTCGCAGAAATGTCACACATATTTGGCCTGCAACTTTCTGTGCGACAAATTCAGACAGGAAAAATCAGTATAAATCCTTAGAAAATTATCCCCCAGTGTCTCCATCTGCTGGCGGTATTGAATAAGCATTGCTGCACTGATGGGGTATGCATTAGACGAAAAAAAAGAAGAAAAAGAAGAATAATACGCCCAGAAAAGAGGCGAAAAGGAGAAAAACGTAAAAAAACGTGAAAAAAAAGTAAGAGGAAGAGAAGGGAAAAAAAGGTGGAAATGGGTTTAAAAGTGATTTCGGCGGAGAAATATATATATATATATATATATATATATATATATATATATATATATATATATATATGCGCACACACACACATAGATATAAACGTATTCTCCGTTGAGATATTGCAGCCGCTGCTGTGTCCAGGCCCAGGAGCCTTAGCACTGTGCTGTGATGTCACTCAATACCACTGACATCACTAGGTGTAAACAACATCTCTCCTTTGCTGTGTATGTGACTATGGAGCTGTTTGGTGATGTCGTCTATTACGGCCTTCATAGAAGCAACAGGAGATTGTTGCATCCATCTTGAACCCTCAGAACTACAGTGCTATGATGTCACTCACTTCCACAGGCCTTGCAGAGTGTAAACAACAACAACCCAGCTTTGTTGTGTATGTAACCAAAGGGATTTGTGATGTCACCTAGAACCTTCACAGCAGCGACAGCTTTATGAGGAGCATCAGCACTGCTCTGCCTGAGCAGAACCATCACCGCCATAGGTTGTCAAATAACCCGGATTTAACCCACACAGGTAAGTCCAATGGGGTGCAGGCATGTCCTCTATGCTTACAGCTTCCCGTGGGTGTTGGTTTGATACCGTTTGGGGACAGCCAAGGAGGCATCTGCAGGCAACAAAGGTAGGTGTATGCTTGTGTGTGTGTTTCCTATGCAGATCCTAAGCCCAGTGTCACATGCAAGTAGGAGGAGTAAGAAGGGTTCCTGGCAAATCCGGGTTATGGATTGCATTTAAAAAGGCCCCGTGGGAGTGCAATGGGCCCCTGTCTTGCTGCTTAGCAATAATGGTATGGGTTTAGGTTCTGCTGTGTGTACTGGTGGTTGACTGCCCCCCAGCCCAGAGTGTGCATGGAAAATTGTCTGGCAGCCTCCCTGACAGCAAGCAGTGATAGTGCCCATGAAGGGGACCTTGTTGGGCCCGCCCCTTTCACGGTTATCGCTTCTCGGCCTTTTGGCTAAGATCAAGTGTAGTATCTGTTCTTATCAGTTTAATATCTGATACGTCCCCTATCTGGGGACCATATATTAAATGGATTTTTGAGAACGGGGGCCGATTTCGAAGCTTGCTTCCGTCGCCCTATGCATTGACCCGATATGGCAGTATCTTCGGGTACAGTGCACCACCCCCTTACAGGGTTAAAAAGAAAGATTCCTACTTTCATTGCTACCTGCTTGCTGGCTAGCCAGCTAGCCAGCCCTGTGGGCCTTGCTGCTGCTGCAGCCAAAAAACAAAAGGTGGTGCTGCTGCTGCTTCTGCTGCTTCTGCTTCTGCTTGTGTCTGGCCCCTGTTGGAGCGTCCAGACACAGGACTTCTGCTGCTGCTGACTAAATGGCCTCCTTAATTGGATCATTTGAGTAGCCAGCACACCTGTGCAGGTAGGGCATGACATGATAGGCAGCTGCCTTGATAGCGGGTGGGTGCTGAATGTTCCTAATTGACAAAATAAGATTAATGCTTATGAAGAAATATAAAATCTCATCCCTTCCCCAATATCGCGCCACACCCCTACCCCTTAATTCCCTGGTTGAACGTGATGGACATATGTCTTTTTTCGACCGTACTAACTATGTAACTATGTAACATAACATGGGGGGGGGGTCTCCTGGCTGTTCACACAGGTGTGTCATTGCTGTACATTGACCATGCATTGCTTCTGTGGTATTGCAAAGGCAAAGACAAATGCTTCCAGCCATCCATTGCACTAATGGATTGGTCATCAGCTGGCTGTCTATGTCCCGCATCAATATAGACCAAAGTACAGAGGGTTAGGCTATGCTATTGTGCACCTACCTGATGCATCAGAAGGTGCGAGGCCCTTGCTAAATTCTGTGCACAGACTTTGAGATCTATGCTTTAGACTGTATCTAAACCTGCTCCAACATGGACTGACATTCTGGCCTACTTTCAGCCGATGCGACTTGTCTGTCGCTGAACAGTCGCTTTTTATGTATTCAGCACCTATGTATAATGTTGTAAAAATGCTCTAGAAGCTAAAGTCGCAGAAATGTCACACATATTTGGCCTGCAACTTTCTGTGCGACAAATTCAGACAGGAAAAATCAGTATAAATCCTTAGAAAATTATCCCCCAGTGTCTCCATCTGCTGGCGGTATTGAATAAGCATTGCTGCACTGATGGGGTATGCATTAGACGAAAAAAAAGAAGAAAAAGAAGAATAATACGCCCAGAAAAGAGGCGAAAAGGAGAAAAACGTAAAAAAACGTGAAAAAAAAGTAAGAGGAAGAGAAGGGAAAAAAAGGTGGAAATGGGTTTAAAAGTGATTTCGGCGGAGAAATATATATATATATATATATATATATATATATATATATATATATGCGCACACACACACATAGATATAAACGTATTCTCCGTTGAGATATTGCAGCCGCTGCTGTGTCCAGGCCCAGGAGCCTTAGCACTGTGCTGTGATGTCACTCAATACCACTGACATCACTAGGTGTAAACAACATCTCTCCTTTGCTGTGTATGTGACTATGGAGCTGTTTGGTGATGTCGTCTATTACGGCCTTCATAGAAGCAACAGGAGATTGTTGCATCCATCTTGAACCCTCAGAACTACAGTGCTATGATGTCACTCACTTCCACAGGCCTTGCAGAGTGTAAACAACAACAACCCAGCTTTGTTGTGTATGTAACCAAAGGGATTTGTGATGTCACCTAGAACCTTCACAGCAGCGACAGCTTTATGAGAAGCATCAGCACTGCTCTGCCTGAGCAGAACCATCACCGCCATAGGTTGTCAAATAACCCGGATTTAACCCACACAGGTAAGTCCAATGGGGTGCAGGCATGTCCTCTATGCTTACAGCTTCCCGTGGGTGTTGGTTTGATACCGTTTGGGGACAGCCAAGGAGGCATCTGCAGGCAACAAAGGTAGGTGTGTGCTTGTGTGTGTGTTTCCTATGCAGATCCTAAGCCCAGTGTCACATGCAAGTAGGAGGAGTAAGAAGGGTTCCTGGCAAATCCGGGTTATGGATTGCATTTAAAAAGGCCCCGTGGGAGTGCAATGGGCCCCTGTCTTGCTGCTTAGCAATAATGGTATGGGTTTAGGTTCTGCTGTGTGTACTGGTGGTTGACTGCCCCCCAGCCCAGAGTGTGCATGGAAAATTGTCTGGCAGCCTCCCTGACAGCAAGCAGTGATAGTGCCCATGAAGGGGACCTTGTTGGGCCCGCCCCTTTCACGGTTATCGCTTCTCGGCCTTTTGGCTAAGATCAAGTGTAGTATCTGTTCTTATCAGTTTTCATGCTGGTGGGGATGGGTGCTGCATGGAGGATGCAGGTGTACCAGGGCTTTCCGGGGCTGGTTCTGAGGAATCAGCTCGACGGCTGCCCCGATGTGACCTGTTCCCTCCGGGTCTCGCCATGAGGCTGAGAGGGTCTAGA
>NW_026609471.1:0-5000 GCF_029499605.1 Hyla sarda
TCCTGTCCTGATGGTTTGTTACAATGTATCAGTGCAGTGATCAGCGGCACAAACATCTCCTGTCCTGATGGTTTGTTACAATGTATCAGTGCAGTGATCAGCGGCGCACACATCTCCTGTCCTGATGGTTTGTTACAATGTGTCAGTGCAGTGATCAGCGGCACAAACATCTCCTGTCCTGATGGTTTGTTACAATGGATCAGTGCAGTGATCAGCGGCACAAACATCTCCTGTCCTGATGGTTTGTTACAATGTATCAGTGCAGTGATCAGCGGCACAAACATCTCCTGTCCTGATGGTTTGTTACAATGGATCAGTGCAGTGATCAGCGGCGCACACATCTCCTGTCCTGATGGTTTGTTACAATGTATCAGTGCAGTGATCAGCGGCGCACACATCTCCTGTCCTGATGGTTTGTTACAATGGATCAGTGCAGTGATCAGCGGCGCACACATCTCCTGTCCTGATGGTTTGTTACAATGGATCAGTGCAGTGATCAGCGGCGCACACAACTCCTGTCCTGATGGTTTGTTACAATGTATCAGTGCAGTGATCAGCGGTGCATACATCTCCTGTCCTGATGGTTTGTTACAATGTATCAGTGCAGTGATCAGCGGCACACACATCTCCTGTCCTGATGGTTTGTTACAATGGATCAGTGCAGTGATCAGCGGCGCACACATCTCCTGTCCTGATGGTTTGTTACAATGGATCAGTGCAGTGATCAGCGGCACAAACATCTCCTGTCCTGATGGTTTGTTACAATGTATCAGTGCAGTGATCAGCGGCACAAACATCTCCTGTCCTGATGGTTTGTTACAATGTATCAGTGCAGTGATCAGCGGCGCACACATCTCCTGTCCTGATGGTTTGTTACAATGTATCAGTGCAGTGATCAGCGGCGCACACATCTCCTGTCCTGATGGTTTGTTACAATGTGTCGGATTGTCTCGATTGACTGTAGCAGTTTGGGTCAGGGAAGGTTTTACTGTATTCACTGAAAGCAAGCAGAGATCTTATGGATGTGGGAAACGTTCCTGTAATGAAATGTCTGATCTTACGCTGTACATGGCGCCCGTGACCTCATCGCCGCCGCTCTCCAGAAATAGAAATCAGTCTCCAAAAATACATAGTTTCAAATTGCGCAAAAGTCGTGTGCGCGGTGGTGGGATCACATGACTTCTCTCCGTTGCCGCACTCTGTCAGGGATGTCCTGGTGGCTGCGCGGCGCAGGCTTTGTCGCGTTCGCTCAGGTCTGGCGTATTCTGAGGTTGGCACCGCGCCCGGGGTCGGCGACATTTATGGCTCTGACGTCATCGTGAGTCTGTATCGGAATCCAGCACTACCAGAGAGCTGCTCAGATACACTGCGATACACCTCATCCTGATGTATCTGAGCCGGGACCCATTCAGCAGACGGATCCGGTTACTGTCCGCGCTCGGCATTGTGGGAGAAGGATTTCTGACCTAAAGACCCCAACCAGCAGGGGGGGGGGGGCACTGACCAGCAGGGGGGGGGCACTGACCAGCAGGGGGGGGGGCACTGACCAGCAGGGGGGGGGGCACTGACCAGCAGGGGGGGGGGGGCACGGGGGCACTGACCAGCAGGGGGGGGGGGGGCACTGACCAGCAGGGGGGGGCACTGACCAGCAGGGGGGGGCACTGACCAGCAGGGGGGGGGGGCACGGGGGGCACTGACCAGCAGGGGGGGGGGGCACTGACCAGCAGGGGGGGGGGGGCACTGACCAGCAGGGGGGGGGGGGGCACTGACCAGCAGGGGGGGGGGGGCACTTACAGACCAGATGCTCCTCCCTGTGTCCTCCACCTACAGGTTATATGAGGTTTTGTTCACTCTGCGCCGTTTTTCCACATTTTTTAATTTGAGGTTAAATTGTTGAATTCTATGAAAATCCCATGAAAGAACGGCGCAGTGTGACCGCCCTGACCCCGCTCTGACCGCCCTGACCCCGCTCTGACCGCCCTGACCCCACTCTGACCGCCCTGACCCCACTCTGACCGCCCTGACCCCACTCTGACCGCCCTGACCCCACTCTGACCGCCCTGACCCCACTCTGACCGCCCTGACCCCACTCTGACCGCCCTGACCCCACTCTGACCGCCCTGACCCCGCTCTGACCGCCCTGACCCCACTCTGACCGCCCTGACCCCACTCTGACCGCCCTGACCCCACTCTGACCGCCCTGACCCCGCTCTGACCCCGCTCTGACCGCTCTGACCGCCCTGACCCCACTCTGACCGCCCTGACCCCGCTCTGACCGCCCTGACCCCACTCTGACCGCCCTGACCCCACTCTGACCGCCCTGACCCCACTCTGACCGCCCTGACCCCACTCTGACCGCCCTGACCCCACTCTGACCGCCCTGACCCCGCTCTGACCCCGCTCTGACCGCCCTGACCCCACTCTGACCGCCCTGACCCCGCTCTGACCGCCCTGACCCCGCTCTGACCGCCCTGACCCCGCTCTGACCGCCCTGACCCCGCTCTGACCGCCCTGACCCCGCTCTGACCGCCCTGACCCCACTCTGACCGCCCTGACCCCGCTCTGACCGCCCTGACCCCGCTCTGACCGCCCTGACCCCGCTCTGACCGCCCTGACCCCGCTCTGACCGCCCTGACCCCGCTCTGACCGCCCTGATCCCGCTCTGACCGCCCTGACCCCGCTCTGACCGCCCTGACCCCGCTCTGACCCCGCACTGACCCCGCTCTGACCGCCCTGACCCCGCTCTGACCGCCCTGACCCCGCTCTGACCGCCCTGACCCCGCTCTGACCGCCCTGACCCCGCTCTGACCGCCCTGACCCCGCTCTGACCCCACTCTGACCGCCCTGACCCCGCTCTGACCGCCCCTGACCCTGCTCTGACCGCCCTGACCCCGCTCTGACCCCGCTCTGACCGCCCTGACCCCGCTCTGACCGCCCTGACCCCGCTCTGACCGCCCTGACCCCGCTCTGACCGCCCTGACCCCGCTCTGACCGCCCTGACACCGCCCTGACCCCGCTCTGACCGCCCTGACCCCGCTCTGACCGCCCTGACCCCGCTCTGACCGCCCTGACCCCGCTCTGACCGCCCTGACCCCGCTCTGACCGCCCTGACCGCGTCCTGACCGCCCTGACCGCGTCCTGACCGCGTCCTGACCGCTCCCTGACCGCGTCCTAACCGCTCCCAGACCGCGTCCTGACCGCTCCCAGACC
Organism: Hyla sarda; assembly: GCF_029499605.1. Taxonomy (NCBI): domain Eukaryota; kingdom Metazoa; phylum Chordata; class Amphibia; order Anura; family Hylidae; genus Hyla; species Hyla sarda. Next base: position 3,211 of record NW_026609471.1, read on the forward strand.
GCGTCCTGACCGCTCCCTGACCGCTCCCCTGACCGCGTCCTGACCGCGTCCTGACCGCGTCCTGACCGCTCCGAGACCGCGTCCTGACCGCTCCGAGACCGCGTCCTGACCGCTCCCTGACCGCGTCCTGACCACTCCGAGACCGCGTCCTGACCGCTCCCTGACCGCGTCCTGACCGCTCCGAGACCGCGTCCTGACCGCTCCCTGACCGCGTCCCGACCGCCCGGACCGCGTCCCGACCGCCCTGACCGCGTCCCGACCGCCCAGACCGCGTCCCGACCGCCCTGACCGCGTCCCGACCGCCCTGACTGCCCCCTGATTGAGAACATGGGGCATATTTAAAATCTGCGATTTGAGGTGAGTTTAGTGTTAGCTCCGCCCCTTACGCCGCCGCCTATGTATGGATTATCTCTGTACATCAATTAGAAGAGAGATTAACCCCCGCCTGCCTGCACTGACGTCCGGTGAATGTAATCATCGTGGCGGCGGTCTTGGGCGACCCCAGATTACAGCAGATTGAGGTCATGGCGATCGGCGGACGCAAAATTTACGGAATTTTAATCAAATCTGTTCAAAGCTTCTCTGGTAATGAAGGGATTGTAAGATCGCTGCTTCCTGTCAGTGAATGAGAACAACAAAAAAACCTCCAGACTGACACACTGTAACGAAAACACCTCGGAGATCTAAAGCGGCAGAGCAAGGTCCAGACAGGATGCAACAAAAACGAACCCTCAGCTGTGTCCACCAGATACCAAAAAATCTCTACAGAAAGTCACCTCCAGAGCTGCACTCACTATTCTGCTGTTACATCATGTCTTATCCTCCAGAGCTGCACTCACTATTCTGCTGTTACATCATGTCTTATCCTCCAGAGCTGCACTCACTATTCTGCTGTTACATCATGTCTTATCCTCCAGAGCTGCACTCACTATTCTGCTGTTACATCATGTCTTATCCCCCAGAGCTGCACTCACTATTCTGCTGTTACATCATGTCTTATCCTCCAGAGCTGCACTCACTATTCTGCTGTTCCATCATGTCTTATCCTCCAGAGCTGCACTCACTATTCTGCTGTTACATCATGTCTTATCCTCCAGAGCTGCACTCACTATTCTGCTGTTACATCATGTCTTATCCTCCAGAGCTGCACTCACTATTCTGCTGTTACATCATGTCTTATCCTCCAGAGCTGCACTCACTATTCTGCTGTTACATCATGTCTTATCCTCCAGAGCTGCACTCACTATTCTGCTGTGACATCAGGTCTTATCCTCCAGAGCTGCACTCACTATTCTGCTGTTACATCATGTCTTATCCCCCAGAGCTGCGCTCACTATTCTGCTGTTATATCATGTCTTATCCTCCAGAGCTGCACTCACTATTCTGCTGCTACATCATGTCTTATCCTCCAGAGCTGCACTCACTATTCTGCTGTTACATCATGTCTTATCCTCCAGAGCTGCACTCACTATTCTGCTGTTCCATCATGTCTTATCCCCCAGAGCTGCACTCACTATTCTGCTGTTCCATCATGTCTTATCCCCCAGAGCTGCACTCACTATTCTGCTGTGACATCAGGTCTTATCCCCCAGAGCTGCACTCACTATTCTGCTGTTACATCCTGTCTTCTCCAGAGCTGCACTCACTATTCTGCTGTTACATCATGTCTTATCCTCCAGAGCTGCACTCACTATTCTGCTGTTCCATCATGTCTTATCCCCCAGAGCTGTACTCACTATTCTGCTGTTCAATCATGTCTTATCCCCCAGAGCTGTACTCACTATTCTGCT
>NW_026609471.1:27500-31313 GCF_029499605.1 Hyla sarda
GATAGGAGGACGGGGATAGGAGGAGGAGATAGGAGGAGGAGATAGGAGGAGGGGATAGGAGGACGGGGATAGGAGGACGGGGATAGGAGGACGGGGATAGGAGGACGGGGATAGGAGGAGGGGATAGGAGGACGGGGATAGGAGGACGGGGATAGGAGGAGGAGATAGGAGGACGGGGATAGGAGGTCGGGGATAGGAGGTCGGGATAGGAGGACGGGGATAGGAGGACGGGGATAGGAGGACGGGGATAGGAGGACGGGGATAGGAGGACGGGGATAGGAAGACGGGGATAGGAGGAGGAGATAGGAGGACGGGGATAGGAGGACGGGGATAGGAGGACGGGGATAGGAGGACGGGGATAGGAGGACGGGATAGGAGGACGGGGATAGGAGGAGGAGATAGGAGGACGGGGATAGGAGGACGGGGATAGGAGGATGGGGATAGGAGGACGGGGATAGGAGGACGGGGATAGGAGGATATTTATTGATGATGCACAGTACCACTTCTCTTATTTATGTATATTTATTGATGACACACAGTACCACTTCTCTTCTGTATTTATTGATCATGCACAGTAACACTTCCCTTCTATATATATTGATCTTGCACATTACCATTCTCTTCTATTTATATATATTTATTGATCATTCACAATACCACTTCCATTTTATATATATAGATCCTGCACAGTACCACTTCCCTTCTAATATGTTTATTGATCCTGCACAGTACCACTTCCCTTCTATGTATATATATTTATCCTGCACAGTACCACTTCTATATGTTTTTATTGATTATGCACAGTACCACTTCCCTTCCCATGTTCCTGCGCTGACACACTGTAACAGTTCTCCTGCTCCATTGTAACGAACCCTCAGCTGTGGCCCCTCGGTGGAGATTTATGGCGGCTCAGAGGAGGGCGATAAAAGTGTCAGGACCGAGCGAAAAAGAGGAAGCGGGTGTGACGCCCCAGAGCGAGCGGCTCCGTCCCCGCGGCGGTTCTCACAGTCGTGGCACGTAGACGGGCGATGGGCACGCTGACCTGTGCTGCGGGGACCCCGGGGCCCGACATCTGGGTGAGATCTCTATTTACCATTATCTATGGGGCTCAGGCGGTGGTAGAGCTGCAGGTGCGTTACAGTGTGTCAGTGACCGGACACGTTATAGGTCCCCGCGGTCATCGTCTTAAAGGGGCCACGTAGGATCCCCAGAATATGATGTATCATACCACCCCCACTAAAACCAACAGCTGTGGCCCCCAGGGGCCCAGAACTAAGGGCCCCTCCCACTGTTCCTCCAACATGTCCTGAACACAAGGGGTTAATCATCTGTCCCCTGATGGAGCAAAACTGCAATTATTAACTCTTTAGGGAAATGAATGGGTCCATTTCTGAAAAACATTCCCAGAATCCCTCACAATAATGGGCGGTACAGTCCGGGGCCGGACCCAGGGGTAAGATGAGGCCCCCCCCCCCTCAGAGAGACACTGCAGCTGCATCCCCCTCCTCCCCCTCACAGAGACAATGCAGCTGCATCCCCCTCCCCCCCCTCAGAGAGACACTGCAGCTGCATCCCCCTCCTCCCCCTCAGAGAGACACTGCAGCTGCATCCCACTCCTCCCCCTCACAGAGACAATGCAGCTGCATCCCCCTCCTCCCCCTCAGAGAGACACTGCAGCTGCATCCCCCTCCCCCCCCTCAGAGAGACACTGCAGCTGCATCCCCCCTCCTCCCCCTCAGAGAGACACTGCAGCTGCATCCCCCTCCTCCCCCTCACAGAGACAATGCAGCTGCATCCCCCTCCTCCCCCTCACAGAGACAATGCAGCTGCATCCCCCCTCCTCCCCCTCAGAGAGACACTGCAGCTGCATCCCCCTCCTCCCCCTCAGAGAGACAATGCAGCTGCATCCCCCTCCTCCCCCTCAGAGAGACACTGCAGCTGCATCCCCCTCCTCCCCCTCAGAGAGACACTGCAGCTGCATCCCCCTCCTCCCCCTCAGAGAGACACTGCAGCTGCATCCCCCTCAGAGAGACACTGCAGCTGCATCCCCCTCCTCCCCCTCACAGAGACAATGCAGCTGCATCCCCCTCCTCCCCCTCAGAGAGACACTGCAGCTGCATCCCCCTCCTCCCCCCTCACAGAGACAATGCAGCTGCATCCCCCTCAGAGAGACACTGCAGCTGCATCCCCCTCCTCCCCCTCACAGAGACAATGCAGCTGCATCCCCTCCTCCCCCTCAGAGAGACACTGCAGCTGCATCCCCCTCCTCCCCCTCACAGAGACAATGCAGCTGCATCCCCCCTCCTCCCCCTCAGAGAGACACTGCAGCTGCATCCCCCTCCTCCCCCTCAGAGACACTGCAGCTGCATCCCCCTCCTCCCCCTCAGAGAGACACTGCAGCTGCATCCCCCTCAGAGAGACAATGCAGCTGCATCCCCCTCCTCCCCCTCACAGAGACAATGCAGCTGCATCCCCCTCCTCCCCCTCAGAGAGACACTGGCAGCTGCATCCCCCCTCAGAGAGACACTGCAGCTGCATCCCCCTCCTCCCCCTCACAGAGACAATGCAGCTGCATCCCCCTCCTCCCCCTCAGAGAGACACTGCAGCTGCATCCCACTCCTCCCCCTCACAGAGACAATGCAGCTGCATCCCCCTCCTCCCCCTCAGAGAGACACTGCAGCTGCATCCTCCCCCCTCAGAGAGACACTGCAGCTGCATCGCCCTCCTCCCCCTCACAGAGACACTGCAGCTGCATCCTCCTCCTCCCCCTCACAGAGACACTGCAGCTGCATCCCCCCTCCTCCCCACAGAGAAGCTGCAGCTGTATCCCCTCCTCACCCTCACAGAGACACTGCAGCTGCATCCCCCACCTCCCCCTCACAGAGACACTGCAGCTGCATCCTCCTCACAGATGCACATATAAACTGCAGCTGCATCCACCTCCTCCCCTCACAGACACATATAAACTGCAGCTGCATGCCCTCCTCCCCTCTCACAGACACACACACAAACTGCAGCTGCATCCCCCCTCCTCCTCTCTCACAGACACATATAAACTGCAGCTGCATCCCCCTCCTCCTCTCACTGATGCATATAAACTGCAGCTGCATCCCCCTCCTCCCCTCTCACGGACACACACACAAACTGCAGCTGCATCCCCCTCCTTCCCTCACAGACACACATAAACTGCAGCTGCATCCACCTCCTCCCCTCTCACATACACATATATACTGCAGCTGCATCCCCCTCCTCCCCTCTCACAGACACATATAAACTGCAGCTGCATCCCCCTTCTTCCTTCTCACAGACTCATATAAACTGCAGCTGCATCCCCCCTCCTCCCTCACAGACACATATATTCTGCAGCTGCACCCCCTCCTCCCCTCTCACACATAAACTGCAGCTGCATCCCCCTCCTCCCCTCTCACAGGACACATATATTCTGCAGCTGCATCCCCCTCCTCCCCTCTCACAGACACACAAACTGCAGCTGCATCCCCCTCCTCCCCTCTCACAGACACATATAAACTGCAGCTGCATCCCCCTCCTCCCCTCACATACACATATAAATTGCAGCTGCATCCCCCTCCTCCCCTCTCACAGACACATATAAATTGCAGCTGCATCCCCCTCCTCCTCTCTCACAGACACATATAAATGCAGCTGCATCCCCTCCTCCTCTCTCACAGATACATATAAACTGCAGCTGCATCCCCCTCTCCCCTCACAGACACATATAAACTGCAGCTGCATCCCCCTCCTCCTCTCTCACAGATACATATAAACTGCAGCTGCATCCCCCTCCTCCCCTCA